>NC_089517.1:24131919-24431919 GCF_963924715.1 Thunnus thynnus | reverse complement strand
TATGAGTGTTTGAGGATACAACTCAAGGATGGGGAGCTTCTGATAAGTCAAGTGTCTTGACATTATTTCCAGATCATAAAATACTATACAGAATATTGTTTTGTCCCACCTACAGTACCTAAGTTTTTGCATTAAATAAGTTTAAAGTGTTTCTCTTCATAGGTACTCTTGCATCATGTTTAGTGTAGCTGTAAATGACAATAAAATAAAACTATGATGAGAAGATAAAGTAGCTGAACATAATGTGGTTAGAAGCAAAAGGTCTCCTGCAGCTGACCTCAACCCTGGTTTCACTCAATAAGAGCGCTGGTGAGGAAACTAAAATGTTCCTGCTCTGTGGCTTTGGTGCTGACTCACCTGTTTTTGTCTTGATGATTAACTTCCTACGCTGGGAGAACATTTCACAACCCCTTTTGGTTATCATCAGAGATACAGGCCTTCATTTCCTATATGGTGACATTTTAGGGGAGATCACAGCCCTGCAGGATGACTCAGCAAGTTAATGCAGCCTTTGTGACTCTCGCTATGAGAAGTGTTTATGAAGTAATTGACGTAGTACTGATCGTTTTAGGCCATGCAGGTCAGCATGCTGATGGTTCACTTCCCCAAATCACATCCATCCACTAAGTATGACTGAACCACTTCTCTTAAAACTTCACAAATACGTGCCTTTCAAACTTGTCTTGTCATTTGAATTTTTCCTGTGCCCCATTGTGATTTTTATGACATAGTTTGCACACAGTTAAAAGCCTGCACAACATAGAGGGAGTTCACAGCTATAGACATTATGTAAAATAATCACTGCCCACACACACATTTAAACCTCCCTGCAACCAGCATGTATGACCTAGTGGTGGAAAATGTACATCAGTAACAAACCGAGAAAGTCACTAGTGTCTATTTTAAGATGTTTTACTAGTGCACAGACTAACACATAGTGATTGCTTGTGGTATTAAAAGTTAAGCACTGACAACACCCTGTTTTGAATTTTAGATAAAGGAAGCCAACTGAATGGAGTTCAGTGTGATTTCATAAGGGAGCAGATGTTCTGTGAACAGATTTTTATTTTTTATTCTTACTTCCTTCTGTGTACTTTTTGCTGATGCGAATCCATTAGCCTCTGTCATGTGATTATCAAATCAGTTTCACAGGAATCCATCCACAGACTCGAGGTGTTTTCACTGGATTTTCTTCTGCTTTTTTCCGTAATAGAAACCAGACATGCCTAAACAGGTGTGCTGAGTTTTCATGTACGTCACCAGACCAGCCCTTACTCTCCAGAGAAAATCTGTGTGACACTATGCCAGTGTATTCATTGATAGTTCAACATTTTCATAAATAATGCCACTTAAGATCATATTGGCTACAGACAGATTCAGATGATGGTGGTGAGGTGATTTTTGGATAATCTTGCCTGGTACAGTTTGCAAAAAAAAAAAAAAAATCATCATTTGTTGTCCTTTTTTGGATTGTCGGGGTTTGAAGTGGCATGCAGGATTATTCCATCATGTTTATAGAAGAGCACAGTGTCTGCACTGGTATTGATCTGGCTGCACCACCCTTCTTATCCTGAGCACACCCCATGCTTCAATTTAAGAGGCTACATTATGATCTCTCATCGATCTTTGTCTGGAAGTCATCTGATCTCAAAACTCACTTGTGCATTTCACCTCTGATCATGTGTATCCTGCGTGCCATTTGAGAGAGAACTGCTTTTAAATGGGAACTGAAACTCTGTATAATCGCAGTTATGTGAAAAACACTGACAGTCTTGTACAAAAGTGTGTGTGTGTGTGTGTGTGTGTGTGTGTGTTTAGGTTTAAATCTAAGGAATGAGTTGAAGGTGCTCATGTGTGCTCATGCAGCATGTTTAGCCACTGGAAAGGATTCCTAACTAGCATGACTGGGTCTAAGCGGTTTTCTCCGCTCTCTGTGTAAACTGTATGTTCCACTTGTAGCTGTAACAAGAGTGTTGCTGTCTAGTCATCTGTGAGCATTTATTTTATCTGCTTAGTTTCAGGACTCAAGTTTCAGGAGGGTGTGTGAGTGGTGAAAGTGAAGTATGTTAGTATGATCTTGATTACAAATGTGGAAGTTTGAGTCAAATGTGTTTTCATAAACTGCCTCATTTCCTGTTGATACATCGTCTGTCCTATTTTTAATGTTTTTAAATAAGTTTATAATTATATACAGTCAATTGGGATTAAGTTCTGCTTCTTTTTTTTTTTATAGTTATGCAGCTTTAGCTTTAACTGTGACATATTATGATTCTCTCAGCATCTGAGTGTAGGAAAGTTAATATACATGGTTTGATTTGGTAATTTATGCTAAGGTTTAGTCACTGAATCCGAATTTATGTAGAAATATTGCCATAGCTCACAACTGTAACATTTAATATGAATAACAAATAAACTTGTGTCCTCATTTTGTATCTTTCAAGCAAAATGTGGCGTGCAGCCCTCCTCTTATTGGCTGCCAGCTTGTCGGTGAGCCTGGCCAGACCCCGCCTCCACCCACTGTCCAGTGAGATGGTCAACTACATCAATAAGATCAACACTACCTGGAAGGTGAGTTTGGGTTTTGTTCTTTGTTTTTTTTTAATCTCGTACGTTGTTCTTGCATCTGTCTCGTCTTCAACAAATTGTTACCTTGGACGTATGAGTCAGTGGGTGTGTTCAGTTTTATTTCCTCAATATTTGCCCTAAATCTGCTGCAGGCTGGTCACAACTTCCATAATGTGGACTACAGTTACGTCCAGAAACTCTGCGGTACGATGCTGAAGGGACCCAAACTGCCAGTCATGTGAGTCTCACATAGTCTGTCTGTGGGGGTAAAAACGTGAGGGGGGGAAACACACAGGATTAAATGTTTTTAATATGCCTGTATTCACTTTCATTGTGCCAACACATCAGTGAGAGCATGTATTTTGTCATGTCGTGCATCTCCTAATTATTTATAGTGTTCATTGGGCTTAAAGCAGCAGCTTCATTGTTTGTGAGCAAGACGCTGCACCACGTGCTCACTCATGAGATACAGAAGTACATGAAGTCTGCTTACGATGTAGTTATAGTAGCACACAGTAACACTTGACTCTGTAACACTGTGTTCTCCTCTGCAGGGTTCAGTACGCTGGAAATGTGAAGCTGCCAAAGGAATTTGACTCAAGAGAGCAGTGGCCCAACTGTCCCACTCTGAAGGAGATCAGAGACCAGGGGTCCTGTGGATCCTGCTGGGTGAGGAGGGGAAAATCTTATTGCTAAAAAGATGATACCATATTTAACTGGGATTGAGGATGAACATTGTTGTTGAAGAAACAGGTTGTCTGGGGAATTTTGTTTATGATTTTTAGATTGTGATTAGTCAAGTCCGTTTTATTTATATGGCCTCAAATCACAAACTTGCCTCAAAAGGTTTTGCAATCTGTACAGCAAACTACACCCTTCATTCTTCGACCCTTTTCAGACAAATTTAAGATAAGGGAAAATTATACCTGCCCCCCCTGAGGAAAAAAAAAACTCATCTGGAGGACAGATTACCAATGTTTCTGTTGTTCTCTGTTGATAAATTACTTCTAGACTGTTTTCCTGTTTTTTAATGGTTTGTATTTGTGTTTCTGTGACGTGGCTTGGTGGTTCTGCTCACAGGCATTTGGCGCTGCAGAGGCCATCTCCGACCGCATCTGCATCAACAGCAATGCCAAGGTCAGCGTGGAGATCTCTGCGGAGGATCTGCTGACCTGCTGTGACAGTTGCGGCATGGGGTGAGACACAGCAACATGGGAAAAGTTTTTAATTTATGTGCACAAATACTGGCACTTAATAGCATGTAGAATACATAAAGGCAGACTCTCTGCAATGATGCAAACGTGGATACATTTGTGATTTACATTTCTTCCCCTCCTTTTTTAGATGTAATGGTGGCTACCCTTCAGCTGCCTGGGACTTCTGGACCAAAGAGGGTCTGGTCTCTGGAGGACTCTATGACTCCCACGTTGGTGAGTGATGTGACACGTGTGTGTGTGTGTGTGTGTGTGTGTGTGTGTGTGTGTGTGTGTCCTTTACAATCCTGACACCGTCTTTGTGTCCACAGGTTGCCGGCCCTACACCATCGCCCCCTGTGAGCACCATGTGAATGGTAGCAGACCTCCTTGCACTGGGGAGGGTGGAGACACACCCCAGTGTGTCTTGGAGTGTGAGGCTGGATACACACCCAGCTACAAAAAGGACAAGCACTTTGGTAAGAAAGGCAGGAGAATAGTTTTGATCTCCTAAATAAGAGTTTGGGAGAGATGAGGGTTAAATATGTAAACACGAGCTCTGTAGCTGAGCTTACTCACCAGTATTTACTTAATAAAAGAAAACCTGTGTTATGTTCTGGCTCTGATTCCCCAGGAAATATTCTTTCCACTTCAGTTTACTAATATTATGACATTATATTTGGTTGTGATGCTTTAATGTGACTCAATTTTGCTCTGTTGTAGCAATAATAAATACACTAAAGAAAAGACTGAGCTGAGGCAGTTATCTTCATTAATCATCTTTAAATATTGCAGCCTACAGTACATAAATGTTTTTGGTAAAGTTATTTTGATCAGAAATGAAGGTTACTCAGTCAATGTATTAATAGCTATTAGTAAATCTGGTATCAGTGGTCAAAACTTTAGTATTAATCTGTCACTAACAGGCATATATTTACACTGACTGGCTTATACTTGCATAGTGTTTGTTGGATCCCTGATAAAGAGTTGACCAGCGTATGTATCCAGTAATGTCAGATGTGTCACACATGTACAGTATGTGACACGAGCAGAATTCTTATGTCCTCTAGAAGTCCAACCCTGATGATGATGATGATGATGATGATGATGATGATGAACACAACTGTGAAAAATGTCCACAGCACAGGATCCTAACTCAAAGTGTGTTGCAGGTAAAACGTCTTACAGTGTTCTGTCAACCGAGGAGCAGATTCAGCAAGAGATATCCACTTACGGCCCAGTAGAGGGAGCCTTCACTGTCTATGAAGACTTTTTGCTGTACAAGTCTGGTAAGAACACGTGGACCTTTAACACACGCATAGAGTATCTACTCTTGTATGCTCACAACCTGTGGATAAAAGCTGACTGTATGACTTGTTCAGTGACTCTGTTTATTTAAAAAAAAAAAAAAAAAATTCCTTCATGCACATGAACTCAAGTTCTTTACACAACACACTGACTCTCCCCTCTTTGTCTTCTCTATTGTGTTCCTTGCCTTTTTTTTTTTTTTTTTTTTTTCTTGTCTCCAGGTGTGTATCAGCATGTGTCTGGGTCTGCTGTGGGTGGACACGCCATCAAGATGCTTGGTTGGGGGGAGGAGGATGGTGTTCCCTACTGGCTCTGTGCTAACTCCTGGAACACTGACTGGGGTGATAACGGTGAGCAGAGTCACACATTTTAATACTTTTAACTTTCGTTCCTATAACAAAAGTCATATAAACAATGTCCCACCCCCATTTACATATGTACATGAGAGAACCAGGATATTAGAAACGCTGTAAGTATAACAGTCTAAATCACCATCAACCAACAGAAAGCTTAAATCGTCCCATAGTTGAATCAACACATCAATCAATGCAGATATTTTATGCTTACAAACATCCACTTGTTGGTTTTGGGTTTAAGCTTTCTTTTTTTTTTCTTTTTTTTTTTTTTTGCACATTTGCTAAAACTGAGAATTTATGTGTCAACTGTCTTCTCGTTTGTTTCTGGTCTTCAGGATTCTTCAAAATCCTGCGTGGATCAGATCACTGTAGTATTGAGTCTGAGGTTGTGGCAGGAATTCCCAAATAAAAACTTAAGGTAAGACACCAAAACAACATGTAATGGGGATATAAAGTATTGGTCTCTCTAATGTAATGTATTGATTAGTGTTTGTACACAAGCCTCATAGTCCTAAAGTGACTGTTGACCATTTACCGCTTCAGCAGCTCTCATTTCAACTCTGATAGGCTTCTGTCTTTGTAAAATCCTCAACATAGTTTTAATAGTGTGTATGTGATCTGTAGAGCTGCAATGATTAGACCATTTAATTGATTTGTTGTCAACTATTAAATTAATCAGAATCAGGCCATGTAAGTTTGCACACACAAGGAATTTGCCTTTGTGTTTTGGTGCACAACAGTCAAAAATATATACAAAATTAAGTCTATTAATCCTAAATAATATAAAAAAAGGAAGGATTAACAATTTAAAAAATATGCAAAATATATTCTAAGTGAGAAAGCTGCTACAGGTTAATCATTTGGACTAACTTTTTAAGAGAAAAAAATGTCCAAATTCTGATTCTAGCTTCTCAAATGTGAATATTTTCAGGTTTTTGTTTTTGTTTTAGTATTCTGACAGTAAACTGAATATCTTTGAGTCATGGACTGGTTTGTTATGGTTGGGACAAAATAAGACATCTTAGGACGTCATCTTGGGTTTAGAGAAACAGTGATAATCTGTTAATTGAGAAAATAATCGATGGATTAATCAATAATGATATCTAACTCTGTTTGTTTGTGTTGCAGGTTTGGAGAGGCAGTGTCATTACATAATCACTAGAGGGAGACACACTCGGCTTGCCTAAACTTGGAACTTCTCAACACCTTTTTAACTGCTTTTAGTCGTGACAGTTACAACCCACTGATCCCCGTGCACACATAGCATGAGGTTTTTCTATTGACAGCAGACAGAAAAAACTTATAACCTTATCTACATGAAGATGGTTTTAGTAGATTGAGTATGACAGCAACTATGTGTCACCATTTTTAAGACATAGTCAGTCTAAAGGTTGCACAGGAGGAAAGACACATTAGTACATTTGATTTTATCTCAGGTGATTTTGGGTGGACCATAACTGTTTGAATTCCCCACCCCCGTCACATGTTTTTGCACTGGTGGAAAGTGTGAGCTGTTTTACAGCTATGTGATTGACATAGATTATAAGATTCTGCCTAATGGAGCAGAGGAGGTCAGTTTGTTTGAATGTGTCTAATTTTAAATGATCACAGCCTTCATATTGATTGCCATTTTTATTTCTCAGTGCCACCAATGTCACTCCACAATGTTAGGAACTACTCACTGTAATTTGTGCCTATTAGTGTTTTTAAGTGTTGAGTATCAGATGAGAAATGTAACATTTTTTTTTTTTTTAAATATATGGATGGATATGAGATGGAGTGTTGTTGTCTGCCTTTATAGACCAAAAATATTGGCACATAGCTTTTATGTTCTGAATTAAATAAAAAAATTTAAAAAAAATCTGATTACTTTGGCTCCCAGTATGGTGTTGTTACTCTTGAATGTGCATCATGGAATTTCATTCATGTGACATTTTATCTGAGTGATTTGAAGCCTCCTTAGCCTGATAAGACTGACTCGCTAGGAAATTGTGGGTCAAGATGTGATAGATAATGAGCAAGTTATATTAAGACTTTATTGATCCACAGACGGGAAATGTGCAAGTTGATGTGAATCTATTCCCATTCAGTTTCCATTGCATCTAAACAACAAGAATTTGGGTGGTGGTTTTGAGATGAACTGATGAATATTCATTCTAAAGCAAAGTGATAACATTTTCTGTTATATGTTAGCAGGATGAGCTAGAAACATCCTGCTTCTTAAGTCATCTGTACCGATGAATGAATGAACTTTATTTATATATAGCTCCTTTCATGCACAGAATGCAGCTCAAAGTGATTTACAATGCAGCAGCAAATTTTAAAAACATAAGTCCAAAACCACACACACACACAGTGATAATTGGGGGGGGAGTCAGAAATGCAGTTGATCTCAAAGTTTCAAATGAGTTCAAAGTTTCCATACTTCCGCCTTGTTGTCAGCGTAAACAAACACTCCCACTTCGTAGTAGAAAACAGTTTGCTCGTTTTAAACTCCGACCTGTTCCCTTTTCAAATCTGTAACTTGGAAAACTGTGTTTGGGCTAAAATAAAATACTAACTAGATTTCTTTACATGAAAATGTATGTAAGTGGTTCACACATACCGAAACATAACACAGCTGGAGCAGCGCTGTATTGAATAAGTGACTGAACTACATCATTCCGCCCATTTAAGGTATTTCCGGGACACTCCGACTCTCAAAACAAACAGACAACCCAACGCTCCTCTCTTACTACTGGTGGAGCGGGCGGAAAGTGCTAGCTCGTTACATATAGTGAGAGCCGCCGGAGCTAGCGAGTCAGCGAGCGATGGAGGGAGGAGGCAGGGTTTCGTGGATGAAATATGGGCCTGTTGTGTCCTTGTTTGTGGTTCTTTTAGCCTTCTGGTTCCGGTCACCCCAGAATGGAGTACTGGACGACCGGCTGGACACCGTGCTGTCCTCTCTGCTCCGGGCTGAGCGCAAAGTGGGAATGAACGACGTCACAAGACCGAAAGTGGCTGTTGGTAAGTGCTAACGGTGCTAACGGCAGCTAGCCTAATCTCATTAGACTTTAGGGTCACTAATTGATCAGCTGGAAACCAAATAAGCATTACATTAAGGTTATTTAACTGCTAAATTACCGATAATCTAGGTTGACGTTAACTTCATTCATTGCTCTCATTTTTAAATTAAAAATAAATAAATTAAAGTTGATTGCCCGCTGTGTATACTGGAACTTTGAAAGGCTAATACTGATGTGACTTATTACAAACTTTAGTAAGCCATTGAAAATAAGGAACAAAGGAAAGATAGGCAGTAATGTTAATCTTAAATTAGACACAGACTTTTTCAGTGAGTGCTGAAAATATCAGGATTTGTGAGCAAATGACAGACCAAGTGAAATGTAGGTTGGAGATCTAATGTCTGGTTTTGTGTGCTGTAGTCAAACCTAACTCTGTGAATGAGGGGTGACTCTGTAAGATGTGCACAGTCATCGTTTTTCAGTCCAGACCAGCATCTTTTCTGACCAGCTGGAACCAGTTTGTTCCTCCATCGTCCAACAGGACACCACAGAGACATATCATCTTCTCTGTGGAGCTCTGCAGTCCAGGCCTGCTGTGTTTAAACTGATGAGGGACAATGACAAGTGCATAGAAATATGGGCAAGTAGGTGCTACAATTTGCACAATGAATGCAGGAATGTGGTTGAACTTATGGGCTAATATCACTAGTATAAGTGGTAGCCTATGTGTGACATGTCCAGTACAAACTTGCCTAAATAGTGGAGGCAGTTGGGGAATTGGGGGATGTACTTACCACTGTTGCTGTAGTTAAAAACCATAAAGAATGTATTTTTAGGTTCCCCTGACTTCAGCTTTGGTATGAAGACAGCTAGTTATCAGCCTCACACTGTTGACAGCTCCATGGTCTCACACCCTCACCTTTACACAAAGGCATAGTATAACAGTGAGTGGTACCACCTAAGTGACTTGTGCCTCAGCAGTGGTCATCAAGTCATTATCAGTATTAAAAGGTGGATTTCTGCACCTGAAGACAACAAACTGCTTCAGACAGGTTTCTAATCCTATCTTGTCCTTTTGAACCTTGATACAAACACACATCAAAAGTGATGCCCTATCTGTCCAACCTTTACCCAGTTGACAGCCACGCAGTCAAACCTGTAAACATTGTAGTTATCAAGTTATTATTCAGAATTAGATATATTAACATCTCATGTATAGCATAGTTACATAATGTCTCAAAAAGTTACATCTAAACCTTATGTATTGCTATTTGGTGCTCCGGATGGTGAATTAGGGTTACAACACAATGTTCCTGACAATATGATAACAAATATAGCTGCTACATGTTGTTGCCTGCTTTCTTCTGTTCCGATTTTGCATGTTGTTTTACCTTTGTCTTGTGTGATTAATGTGATTACACAATATGTTGTTATGTTTTAACTGCTTGCGCTAAATTAACAGCTGAAACTATATTGGTGTATCAGATCATTTGACCAACCGAGGTGGCAGACAAATGTCGCACCATCAGATGCAGCTGCTCGGTGGTTTCCCTCTGCTCCGTTTACAAAAGCTGCACACTGGCATTACCTTTCTCTATGTTCTGTTTGTACCTTTCAGTTTGACCACAGTACCTCATAAATATCTTCCTGTTTCACAACCATCTTCCTGCCCCGTTCCCCCTACAGGCCACCTCTTTATCTCTTTTTATCGTCTCCCTCTTGTTGTGCATCGCTTTTATTGCATATTTATCTCTCTTTGTCTTTCTTTTCTGCCCCTCTCTGTCACCGCAGGTTTTGGTGGCTGTGTGGACCTGATAGTGGATGGAGTATCGTTGCTTAATAAGATTGGCCTCCCTCCCACAGACCAGCCGCTACATCATGACTACATAGAAAACGCTGAGCAGCTGGCTCAGAGCTTTGCCTACTTCTTTGCACCAGGAGCTGCTGCAGAGTAAGTGGTGCTCAGTCTTTTCTTTGTTAGGACAATATATGTGACTCTTCTTATCCATCTGTTATGTGAAATGTGTGTGCTGTCAGTGTGTGTGTGGTTGGATGGGTAAGAGGGGGAATGGCAAGAAGATATTATTTTTGTGAGGCTTGACATCAGCCAAGAGTAGCCGATTAGTTACGCCCCTCAGGCTGCTGTGCTCCTGACTCATAGTTCCCGCCTCACATGCTCTTTCAAAAACAATCTTTTATTCCACTGTGAAGTTAAATGGATTTATTTTTAAGATCCATGCATACTAATAAAAAGTGCCAAAACAATTAGTCAGTCAATCGATTAGTCCATTGATAATCAATTAAAAGTCATCAAGCAAAGATGCCAAACCTTCTCTGGGTTTTTGACTGTTGGTCGAACAAAACAAGCACTTTTCTCTGTCTGCTTTTTTGTTTATCAGTTAGCATCTGGGCAGCCATTTTAAAGTATTAGGGATTAAGATTTGTGCTGTTGAACTCATCTCTCCTCTCCTCTCTGTCATTGGTGGCTGCTCCTGTTGTTGCTGTGGCGCCTGTGAGCCTTTGTTCATTGTCTGGAATTAACACCTAAAGGCAACAGGCTTGCAAAGTCATCATGGAAAGAAAGGGCAAGGCAATGTGTGAGAGAGACAGTGAATGAATGTTGTTTCCAGCATTTACAGTATTTTACTTGCCTGTTTTTCATATAATTTACATTTGTAGATAGAAAACACATCAACCGAATGACAAACTTATGTGGATAAAGTCTGAATTCATAACTTTTAAGCTTTTTAAGCTAAATGTTTTTTTAAGTTTTCATTTTAAGTTGCCCGGTGTGTTTTGCTTTTACTTCTGTTTCCCTTCAGTTCCTCTCACTTCACTTGCACCACAGTTTCAATTTTACGTCTCTAGAGAGAAAAGGGTAGTGTGTGACATATAGATGAGCGTGAAGAGACGAGTTAGGCTAACCAGGCTAAACTCATATATACTGTTGTCTGTAGAATGTTCTGGTACATTTAGTCTGTTTTAGGCTACAGTTTTTCAAACCTTCTTTCACAACACTTTTTTTTCTTGTTATTTCTGTGTGATTGCCTCACTTTTAGCACTCGGAACGACAGGACTGTGAAGTCAAAAATATTTCTGCTTTTATCAGAAGGCTGTCAGTGTTCAAAAGGCTTTTCAGGAGCCTCATAGCAACAAGTGGTGCCACAACCTGCATCTCCTGCACTGCCGAAAACCATAGAAGAGTTTATGTTGACTCGCACTTAACTCGCACTGTACTCTTTCTATTGCTTTCTCAAATGTCTTAAGCTCTTGTGCACTTTATCTTCTTCCCTGTATCCTTAAGTCCTATTTGTAGCACTTCTACTTATGTCGTGTACATTTCTTTTTCTTGTGTCTTAAACTTAAATATCCTTGATACACGTCACCCATGTGTTTTCCCAACAGAGCTTCATGGCATAAAACACCTCAGTCCTTTTGGTATAAGACAAACAAGTAACATTTTTGAGAAGAAGCATTCTTCTTGGGGAAATCCATTCAAATGTTTTGAATTCCCTGTTTCATAGAATTTTGGTTACACACATTAATGTCTGGGAACAGATCAGGTCAACAAGTCTCTCAGGTTTAATTACATTGGTTTTATTTTTTAGAGCATATTTCATACACAGTTGCAATTTAGAAATTACATAAAAGTATTAAAATACAAGACAAAAAGAAAAGGTGTTTATAGAAAATGATGCAAGCACTTTCAAGTTCTTGTCTTTCAGTTTGGTCATATGTTCTTTTCTTTCTCTTGCAGGCGTTTTATGCTAAATGACACCCTCTTTAGTGAGCTGGTGGAGGCGTCCCGTGATTTACCTGGGAACAGATGGTCAGTAGGTGGAAATGCCCCGGTAATGGCTGGTCGCATGGCAACTGAGGGATGTGACATATTGCTGGGGGGAAGCTTCAGCCCCGACTTTACTGATGTCCTGTCCCAGCACATCACAGGTACACACACACACACACACACACACACACACACACACACACTGGTGCATCCTTAATGCCTTGTAGGATCCCTTTGTTTCTCTCAACGATTTTACTTCACTCAATAATTTTCCTGCATTCTCCTCTACCCTTCCTTTCCCTTCACCTCTTCCTCTGTGCTCCCTACTCTCTTTTAATGAAACTTGTTATCTCCAACTCCATCCTCCCTCTGTCACCTACATCTGTCTCTCCAGTGGCTGGTAACATAGTAGAGGAGCCAGACATCCATCTCATCCTGGAGTATCCATCTGGTGCCAGCTGGGGACACTATACCTCACGTAGAGCCAACAGGTATGTGTTAACTGATTGTTTGGTGAAGGTTTGGAGAACCTTGAGGAATCACAAATTGCAAACTACTTATATTTGAGCCAGCGCGGTATTTCACTGTATACGCTGGACTTAGTGAATGTTGTGAACAATAGAGCTATGAAGTGTTCTCAGGCTCCAAGATGACTGTGTTAAGCCTTATGTATATTTATGTGGTCTACAGATATATCATCCACAGTGATGACCATAACCCCTACTTGGCCTCCATGGAGAAATTTGCAGAGAAACTTCAAGACTTTGATCCAGATCTGCTGGTGGTGGGCGGACTGCAAATGATGGACAACTTCCCTTTCCAGTCAGGTAAAAGGAAATTGGTGACGACCTTTCAATTCTTGCTGATGTGGAACATCTAGCATTAGTTTCAGCTGCTTTCTGTCGCACCACTGAAATGGGATAGTGCTAAAATTCATAGTTTTTAAATCACAACAAGATAACGGAAACAAGTGTTTGATTCTCTCTAGAATAATCTACAGAGTAGGGCTGGTGTAATTATACTTATTTCATATTATTTTTATAATCATTAAGGTGAAAATATGTTATGCTAAGCTAATCATGTTAGCTTGACACATTCAATCAGATATATAGAGAGTGACGTGTGGTCACCACCAGCCAATCAATCCAGCCAATAATAGTCGAGAGTTGAATTTGGCAGGACTTTGCCCACATTTTAAATAGAAGAAAAAAGAAAAAAGTGGTTTGATTTTTGAAAGAAAGTCACTCTGTTTGTTATTGCTTTGTAATGAGTGATTATAACTTGGTGCTGTTGCTGTTATTCAGTCATTTCATTTGTCTCCATTCCTCTTCTTTCTTCTGTCCTTTTCTGATATCTTACCTTCTCTGCCTTTTTTGTCTGTCATACTCCACCTCACTCCCTATCGCCTTGTCATCATTCCAGGTGAGCGTGATGCGCTCCTCTCCCGCTTGGCTGACCTGCTGTCCTCCTCATCTCCCCCAATTGGCATCCATTTTGAGATGGCCAGTTTTGTAGAAGAGAGTATAATGGAAGACTTACTTCACTATGTCATCCCTCATGTATGTATGACTGAACAATTAAATCAATCGCAATAATTCACATGATACTCAGAATGACTAGAATGATTACAAAATCATAGGGGTGAAAAACTTATTATAACTATAATAACTAATATATATCCCTAGTCTGAAAAATAATACCAGGTAGTGTGAAACTAGATTTGCGTAGTCAAATTTGTTGAATATATTTATAAACAAAACAATCCGTGACTCAACAGAAGTTGTATTTCCCTTCCTGTATATTTACATCTGTTTAGTGTATTACTTGCTACTGTAGTTTCTAGCTGTATTACAAAGTTGAAAGATTCCTTCTTTTCTCACATGTTGTGAACAGTATTGAGAAAACATAACTGTAAAACCATTGCACATGTAGGAATATGTTCTGGCCCATTTTATTAATGGTTACTCACAGTTATAAAATGCTGTCTGTGTAGCTACAGCCTGATGTAGCTAATATGCTGCTGTGCTGTAGAAATCCATTGATGGATGGAAACACAAAAAAGATGCTGCTGTCTCAGCCAACACAGCAAGTATGGTTCATTCCTCTCAGCTCAGAAAAGTAACATGCCAGTCTAAACGCCGAAGTGCATATATGAGTGTGACGTCCACCTGACAAAGAGCCATTTTTAGAATTGCCGTCACAGAGTTTTTTTCCAAAATAAATTACACTTTCCATGTTGATCACAGTGAAAGATTATATTACTGCCAGATGTCTGTCAGTCAGTTGGTCGGTCTACTACTTTAATCCAGACTGAAATATCTCTACAGCTATTGGATGGATGGCAAATAAATTTTATAGAGACATTCATGGTGCCCAGAGGATGAATTCTGTTACCCTGACTTCTCCTGTAGTGCTTCCAGCAGGTCAAAGTTTTCATGTATACTGTGAAATATCTCAACATCTACTAGATGGATTGGCACACAATTTTGTACAGATGTTCATGGTTCCCAGATGATTTTGGTGATCCTTGACTTTTCCTTTAAAACCACCAGAAGGTTGATATTATACAGTTTTGGGTGAAGTGACTCAACAACTTTTGGATGGATTGCTATGAAATGTAGTGCACACATTCATGCCCCCCTCAGGATAAATTTTAATCATGTTAGCAGACATTAGCATTTAGCTCAGAGCACTGTACACAAGTACAGCCTCACAAAGCTGCTAGCGTGGGTGTAGACCCTTACACCATATTCACACCTGGCATTAAAATGCAATCTGTATCAGGATACGTTATGCTGATATGGAAAAACGCATGTTAATATAAGACTTAAAGGCACCATGTTTGTTGACAAGTCTGCCAGCTCTGCCTAGCTAATTTGCATATTGAGATTGATCACAACACAGATACTAATGAGAAAACAAGAGAGCATTTAAATACCAGGTGTAAATGCAAAGTCCCACAGATCAGATGTCATTATCCCGATAACGTGTCCAGATACTGATCACATGCTAATACTGGGTGTAAATGGGGCCGTAGTCTTGTTTCAAGATGCACAGTACAGAGGACTGCATGTGACTCATCCTGATTCTGCTTTCCCCAGGCGGACTCTTTAGGGATGAATGAACAGGAACTTCCCAACCTGCTCAGTCTACTTAAAGGCTCCAACATCACAGTTTTGTCTGACCCAAACCCCCGTGTAGCTACTGTCCTGGACCAGATGAGGGAGGTCTATCGCATTATCAACCAGCGCTACAGGGATGCCAGAGCAGAAAGTGACAGTGCTAAGGGTAAGCCCCTAACCAGGCTCCATGTCCACACGCTGGCCTTTCAGGCCATGATCGTGACACGCGGCTCCCAGTGGAAGAACACCATGTCAGCCACTGCCAAGGCCTCACTCACAGCTAACCGCCATGTCTGTGGCTCCAATGACATTGACCCCAGCAAGGCAAGGCTCATCATGGACGACTCGTTCTCTGTGAGCCGGCGGGAGGGCAGCCAGCGTATTCCCCTGCAGGAGACCAGGCCTGTCAGCTGCTGGGATGAGGAGGACTACGAGATCTGCGTGGCGCCAGTGCTGGTGTGCACTGAGGTTTACCAAACTGCAGGTGGAGGAGACAACATCTCAGCTGCTGGTCTGGTGCTGCAAATCTAGAGAAGGAAACTAAAATGGTCTATCTGCGTGTTGTGCTAACCAGAGGTTGGCAAACAGCGTGACTCTGGAAACTTGATCTAGGTGTGATGCAACATAGCCGTCTTGGCAAACACAGGCACTGACTGTGACAGGTATCAGGCTTATGCTATCACTTCTGCAGCTCACAACCCAGGTGGACCATGAGGAAAACCGATTATCACTCATAGGAATCAGATGATGGGGTAAAGTGGTTTGGTCATCAGGTTAGACCACCTGATTTTTTTTTTTTTTTTTTTTTTTTTAATTTACAGGCTCAGTATGTCTATGGACATACAAGAATATGTTATTACACCATCTTTGCCAGAGTGCAAAACCCTTTTGCATTCACTTTATTTGGTTTTAGAACCAAAACTTTGAGTTGAAACTGTCCTCTTCTGCCCCACTTTTTATTCAACATCATGCCGTCATCTTTGCCAAATCATTGTAGCCCATCATCCGACTCTAATGATTGTAATCACCCGTTCTCTATTTCTCCAAGGCCTTACAAGACTCGGCCTTCAGTTGGGATGTGATAAAGAGGGATGGGGTTTGGATAAAGTCTTACAGACACGGGGTCGATTTTATAGGGATGCAGTATAGCTTTGCTCCGGTTGCAGGGCAAAACCCCAAAGTTTAGTTTAGGCTACGAGCTGAAAAACTAAACTAAAATGATCTTTGATGAAACAAAAGTCATCAAACCTGTGGTTCCACTATACAGCAAATTGATAACTGTTATTACTGACTATTGCAAATTTCAGATGAGGCAACCTGACAGATCCTGTCATACATAGAAGGTCACATCTGAACCCTTTTAATGAGAAGGCTCCATCCTGCCTCATCCCTCTCTTATCTTATCTCAAAGGCAAAGAAGATTTAAAATAGAAAACTAGTGTTGTGATCACCTCCCATTCTTCCCAATATATGTGAAAATTTTACATACAGGTTTGGGTGTGTTTGATTTGTTTTAATGTTGTCATTCCTCTGTGTGTCAGTTGCAGTGCAATAATGCAAAAAGCAAGTTTTACAAGACCACTGTTGGTAGCTGGATATGATGTCACAAATGTCCTCTCTACCTCCATCCTCTTTTTGTTTCTTCTTCCCATTTTCCTTTGTCATACGTCTCTGTTGTCTGTCATATTTCTTCCTTGTCCCCTATTCTCATCTCATGTTTATTTATAGCTTTTTAAGGACCAAATAACCAGTGTGGACTGCTCCAGAAAACAGTGCTGTAAGGCAGAAGATTGGCAGCTGGTTTTCACATTCTCACGAAATACAGTGAAACACTGTCTAGTTTATAGTTTCTCATAAAACCATGGTGTTACCCACCTTTTAATCTGTGGAATAGCGGACCACTCTGAGATTATATTTTCCATGTTTAGTCTTCATCTCACTCATAGTAGGATCAGAGACCAGATATTTTTCTCCCTTTATTATCCAGCTACCATAAAGACCCACATACTGCTGATTGTTGGATCTCTAATGGTAGTCAGGCCCACTGCCACTTCACACACACACACACACACACACACACGCATGCACACACACATACGTCACAGCCACTATGTTTTGGATTTCAATTTAAAATAGAGATAATGTAGAATTTAAAATTGGGCCCTCTCTCTGAATGGCCATTATCACACTACCATCTCACTCTTTTCAGGGTTGGATCACTTCCATTTGAAACTCTATTTACTCAACTGACTGGACTTAAATGAAAATGATGTGATCACAAAGTCAAACATTCCTGCACAGATCCATCTTCAGTTGTTTTCTCCATTCCCATCGAAGTATGCTGCCCACAAATACACTCAATATGGAGTGGAGTGTTGTTTTTTTTGTTTGCTTACAACATGTATTCATTAGTTTTGTTAAAACTCGCTCCTCAAAGAGCAAATTTCATTTTCAGAGAGAAACACATTCATTTATGCTACAATGCAACAAGTATGAGGTCGAGAGAATATGAACCTAAAATTAAAGGAATCCCTTTAAATGTTTTCTTTGTATCAAGATTGTACTGATGATTATGTTTGATTATGCTGAAGGTAAATGAACCTTATTCTGTCTGTCTGACTTTTGGTGTTTAGTGAAAAGGGAATGTTTAATACAGACTTTTTCTATTATTTCAAGCCTACGTTTTTAATTTTCTAATGTGTTTCTCTTACGCAGTGATTGGAAACCAAGAGTAACGGGTCGTGTTTTTACTGTGAAATGTTTAAAGCAGAACTTCAGCATGCATTCATGCTCGGATCGAGAGCTGCTTGCATTTGCTACCATATCATTTACTTATCTAAGTTCTAGATAAGTCCTCTCATCCATGTTCCAAAGTTGTGTGTAACTGTTTCATGCATGTTAACTATTCAATGCAGAATCACCTATGATAAAAGGCTAAGCTGATACCACGATCATTGCTTTGTTTATTTATTTTATGATACTAGGGGTCATCTATTAATCAGGTTCATGCCCATCATGGCTGACACTGCATTTCCTTAAGCAAGTACTTCGGACAAATAAGCATTTGTCATAACAAGCCTAATTCTTCTTCTAAGCCTGAGACACCTGTGATAAGTGCTGTCACTTCATAGTTTCTTCATCATAACCATATCACAACTCCTGGTATTTTCCTTCCCACTACCAACATTTTCCTACACATTTAATTTCATAAAGGGAATTCTCATTCTGCTTGTGCATAACCGTCAAATGAATATCCAGATTACCGCCTGTTTCTTTTTCTACCAGTGGGCCCAGATATAATAGAGTTGTTACAGAAAAATTCTATTTTAATCTCCAGATTCCTCTTACCTTATTGAGACTACTGCACTAGAGGGATTGTGTCCTAAACCTTTTAAATTACACAAAGATCTTGGTTTAATTACTGCTATACTCTATGTCTGCTGTGTTTGCAGGAGCAAATAATATTGCAGACCCTGAAAACCTTATATTTGATATTATGCTTACAGTTTTGGGTAAGAAATTAGCCCTAAGACTTATAAGAAGTTTAGCTTTACTTAACACAGTCTTGCTCTTTGACAATGTTCTCATATGCTCAACAAAGAACCCTAAACATAACTAAAGCAGATTAACAGGTGACATCAGAAAGGGTCTGATCTGCTGGGTTTTCCTTTGTCATATCAACAGTACACAGGATTCAAAATGAACATGTCCGATGTAATAACGTACCTGTAACATTCCATACAGCTCTCGTACTGCAGAGCTAGTAAGGAGGTATTTTAAGACCAGCATGAAGCCTCAGCCTCACGTCTGAACCCAGGTTCTGAATCATCAGAGGGAGCAAGCATGAGTATTTGGGGTTTGGAGCAGCAGCAAACTCTCTCTCTTGCACAAACGCATTTCAGTACATGTGGAGAGTGTCAGAAATTGATAAACAAAAAAACAAAAAGAAAACAATGGTTGAGTCCTGTCATCACCCCGCTAGGTAACCCTGGGTGCAGGTGACGGCAGGCCAAATCATCACAGTATATGCTTTATTTGATAATAGACAGATGAGAGGTGACAGAAAACAGAGAGACAGAGAGGGGCAATGATCACAATATGTGAGATATAAATCTCATCCACTGCTCCACAGGGATGCTCTATCAGTCATAAATTAAAGGAGTAGACCGCACACAAACTGGAATGAGCCTGAATTTACAACCAAAACGTGTGTTGCATCAGCTAGCAAACCTGATTAATGGTGATATTTGCCTTCTGACTTGATTTATATTTACATATTTAAAGTTACATCTCTGCCATGTCAAGCTTGGTAATGAGGTAAGAGAGCTTAGATGTAGAGAAGCAACTATAACTATAAAAACTATGTTATACCAAAATTATTTGATTTATCGATCTCTAATTAAATAAATGTTAGGCGTGTTACTCCTTCATTGACAATCTTGCCCAAATGTGCCAATACTGCCAAAAAGTTTTCTTTCTGAATTCTGTATGTAATGTGTATGTAATTCTGAAAACAGTCAGGATTGAGTTATGTACATTTATTTATCAAACAGTATCAGAAATACGTACACTACAGATGTGAACACAAACCCTGAACATACACAGACCTGTGGATTTGATCATTTATGAACAGAAACAAACATGGTAACACTGTCTACATGCCGGTGTCTATGGTCAGCTGGCTGATTAAGTCTCTGTAATGAATTTGGTTCTTTTCATTGTCAGCGAGTGCTGTCAGCATCTCATCCATCTCCTCCTGAGTGAAGGGCTCACCTGGTTTAAAGACAAACATAAACAATCACAACACACGCACGGTTAAAAACAGTACATACATTACAGGTTATTTATGGAAGTAAGAGGAATGTTAGACGCACAAAACCAAATCTATGAGATAATCTGCTACTTTTCACCACACAATCTAATCTTTGTTTTACCTCACAGTGTAAAGATGGAGAGCTTTTTGCTTTACCTTCCAATGTCATGTACTTTGCCAGCTCCTCTAGCTCCAGGTATCCTTTCTTTTCTTTGTCCAGTACCTGACAACACAGCGGAGCTTTAACTGCCTTTATGTTTTAAAAAACACCAGTAACCAACACCGTGATGTGAGATTCACTCTGCTGACAGTATATTGCTCTAACGTCTACAGATACATCTACTGTATGAAATCTCGTACATTACTGTTTACTTGCTAGCACTAATGCTACCAGATGTTCTTAGCTAACTGATTAAATTGAAATTCAACATTTTGTCTCCAATGGAAAATGACTGGTAAGGTGCTGTGCAGTCACTGGTGTTGCCCACTGAAAAGGGAGGTAGACAGGATCTAAAACTGTGAGACCCTGACGGCTCGCTAACCTCTTTAAACTACAACTATACAGAAGAACAGATGCTGGTCTCACCTCAAAGGCCTGAAGCAGAATGTCCTCAGGGATGGGAGTGAACCTAACACACACACACACACACACACACACACACACTAACTTGTAGTAGGAGGGTACCCCCCAAGCAGTAACGACATGATATACTAAATACAGTTAACACTGTGATGAAAGTAAAACTGATTTTACAGCAATCACATGGCAGTTAAAAAATAAAATAATAAAATAAAAAAGATAGTAAAGCCTTGTTAGTAATTTCCAAGCCCGAACTATGGCTTATTACAGCACTCGCCCTGGCTGTTATGGCATCTTTACCGGTAGTCTATATCACTGTAACTATAAAAAATAAAGCTTGATCCCAGGAAATGAAACCTCTACTCATTGGACTGAACTGTAGGAATATTTCCAGAGGTGGGCAACCTAAAGCCAAAACTGTGCATAGTGGAGCATACATTGTAATGTCCATTTAGCAATTTTAAGCACAGAAAAATGGCTTAATTTTTTTTTTCAAGTAAAACAACACAGCTGTCATCAGTCAAGGATACAGATAATAATAAAAGGGTCCTACTTGTGGTCCAACAGCACTTTGGTCATGGCTGGAAGGAACTTGTCCAAATGGATGTATCCTGTGTGGTCCTCCTCCACCTGGTTAAACAGGACAAGGCTGCTGGTTTTGACCCTTAAACAACAAACTCTGAGTTTTCTAAGAAAACTGACTGATTATAATGTCACCTTAAGTTGCTGTAGATGTTAAGAACATCTTTAAGACTAAGTGCAATATTAAAAAATGGAAGTGGCATTTTAATATGGTGGCACATTTTAATGTGATGACATTACTTCTCCAGGCATAGTAGATACAGTAGTATAACATATATATGAACTTTTATATATATATATGAAAATAAAGAAAGCCTCAGATGTTTGATTGCTTTTTTTATTCATCCAAAATATAAGTAAACACTGTTCTGACCTCTGCTATAAAGTCATGTAGGTCTGCCTGACTGGGGAAGCAACCCAGGGAATAGATGATGGTCCCGATCTCACTGGTAAACAAACACATTACAGGAAATCAACAGAAAAGCTGCAGTTGAAAGTGTCATGTTACACTACACACACTATTTACCTATGCGTGTAAAGACTCATTTTATTGTAGCAGTCTCCATGAGAGATACATTAATCATGTTTTCCTCACCTATCTCTGCCCAAGCTTACTGGCCACTGTTCGGCACTTGTTCTCATCTTATGTCAAACAACCAACTTTTTGCTTAATCGCTGCCAATGTGAGCTGCCTCCTCACCCTATTTCAAATATAGGTTCACAAATTTTCAAGTTTGTCTTAAAACAACAGTGAGGTGCCCATATGAACACAAAATCATTCCTCCTGTTCATACTGACTGTTAAAAGATCCCCTTCAAATGTGCTTTCAATGTAAGTGATGGGGCCAAAATCCACACTACAGGATGAAATAGGTGTAGCTTTACACAAAAACTACATATTTACTGTATTTAATGTGTCACTCTATATAATTGATTCTATACATACAACACAGACTGCCCTTACTGGTGTGAGATTAGGTTATTCAAACCCACCCACCACATGGGGAAGATACTATGGATTATGTTAATTAACAAAACATATTCAGACTTGACAGGATCAGGTCTAAATGTAGAAGTTAATCAATATATTGAGAATATCTTAACTAAGTGCATCTGGTCAGGAGTGCACCTAGCTTACCATTAAATATGTTTTGTTCAATATGTCTAACATCTTTTTAACCAGTGTGTAAAATAAAAGAGTTACAGGTTTTAGAGGGAGGTTTTGTTTGTTTTTCCATCACAACAACATCAGGCTGGGAGGAGATGATGTGAACCATCATCGTCTGTACAGTGTAGGAGCTCACCGGACATCCACTGTGTTATTAGACTCATAGTCAAACGCTTCAAAAGCTGCTCGGATCTTCTTGTGGACTTCTGACACTGTGACCTCTGCCAGACAGAAGAGACAGGTGATCAGCAGCAGAGCCAACAGTCAGTAAGCTAGCGTTAGCTTACATACTTTACCAACAACTGTCATATCTTTCAAATAATTTTCAACTACATTTCTGAGGGAGAAATTTTGGCGCTTTGTGCTCTTATAAACTAGTTAACACTTTCACTTTCTTCTGTTTAAATTTTAACAAAATAATAGCAATAATAACGTTAAGTCGTACAAACCTGTACTTTGCTTGTTGGCCGCCATGCTTCTGGTCCGGTTGTATTGCGTTGCCTAGCAACAGTCTTTCGTCAGAAAGGCGTCTAGTTGATAACAAATGTTAAAGGATAGGTTCACATTTTTTTACAGTCTGTCTTAAAACAACAGTCAGGATCCCAAATGAACATTGAAACATGTTTTTCTTGCTGTCATTCCTCCTGTTCATACTGACCATTAGAAGATCCTTTCATAATGCACCTGCAATGTAAGTGATGGGGGCCAAAATCCACATTCCTCCTTCTGTGCAAAAATATATTAAAAGTTTATCTGAAGGTGATATGAAGCTTCAGAAGCCTCCCTATGTTACTATACTTCCACCGCAGCACTTTAAAATGCATTTTTACAGAATTTTACTGTGTGGACACACTGTGGATTTTGGCCCCTATCACTTACATTGAAAGCATATTTGAAGCCGGTATGAACAGGAGGAACGATTACAGCGAGGAAAACCTCTTTAAGTGCAAGACAGACTTGAAAAATTGTGAACCTATCCTATGATGATTTGCATTTATTCAGTTTGCATTTTATAAAGCAAATGTAAAAGTATTTGAGTATATTTGAGTGTACTTTTGTTTGTGTCTTTTAAACTTAATTTAATTGAATTTTAATTATAACAAATCTTGAGACAGGAGACTGAATGAAAGGCCAAGAAATGTTTGCTTTATTTTCTCCAGCTGTATAAATGCATAAATGTTTGTTTGTTTGTTTGTTTTAAAAAAAAAAGCTAAACAAAAATGACTGTAAATAGTCAAACATTACATATAATGATATTTGAACATGGCCTCTATGTCCTTAATTGTAAAGATCAACATTTTAGAGCCTGAAGTATAAAGACTGACGGCTATAACTCATGAAGCAGGAGAAACCCATTCAGGCCCATTCAAATATGATGCTTATTGGAACATACACATGTGTCAAAACGAATTGAGACATGGACAGTACAGCATAATATTAAAAGATTTTTAAAAAATCTGAATAAGATGATATTATTCAGTAAATGAATTAAATCATTGTGTAGATTGAGTAAATTCTCAAGGAAGACTGTAATTTATTCCAATGGCTAAACTGTAAAAATGACCAGTTTAACTACATAACAGGCCAGATGCAGTCCTGGTGCATAACTGGATTTAAATCCTTAACTAAAAGTGGGACACTCACAGTGTACATGTCTACTGACAGTTGAGGAGGTGGACACGAAGGACACAGGTAGACTCTCACTGCACAATCCAGTAAAACGATACTGGATGCAATGATACAGAAAGCAGGCCGGTGACAGTGCAAACAATGTCTCTCCATAAAAAAACACAGCATCCTTAAAAAATCATCTTCTCAGGTTTGAATAGAATAAGGGAAATAAATACAATTGGAGCAAATAAAACAGTCAACATTAAGCACATCTTACAATTTTCAAATGATTTTAAATCAGATGATAAACATCTTGTTTGCTTTGGGAAGAAAAACTGCTCAAAAGTAATCATCTCCGTTAATGATGGCTTCAGTTTTACTCAAAGGGAAATTATTGCATTTCAAGACTTCCTCCTTTTCCAATTGTAGAAGTCTTTGCATTAATAATTAAAACCAATCGGTAGTGGTCATAGATTCATCTTTTCATTTATCAACCATCTGCATGTTTAACGGTCAAATGAAATAGATGGTAGAATCTCAGAAATCAGATTCAGAGAAAGACCATTTGTGGGGATGCAGATTAAAAAGTCCTCTCAGGTCAGAGTGTCCTCAATCTTCTGCAGGATGTGTGTTCATATCTCTGGCTGCCCCTGATGTACAGGGACTGCGTGGTCCTGGTCCTGGTCCTGTTCTGCTGCTGGGACTTCTTGTCCATTGTGTTCATCTACTTGCTTTACAGGTTCCTCTTCTTCTACCTTTATTTCCTCTTGAGGCAGATTTTTTTCATGAGGCTCCTCTTTATGCTCTGCTGCTCCTGTGTTCTCCTGATCAATACTGTGCTTCTCCTCCAACATCACATCCTGCTCCTGATGAGGTGAATTGTTGTTGCCGGAGTCCTTAGTGGTAGAAAGTATGAAGTAAGAGATTAAAACTAGGAACAGCTCAGTTAATCAGAAATAAATACTAACTAAAAATATAAAACCACCTCAATCTAGATGTTAATTGGTGGTAAAACAGAAAAAACAATCCTATCATGTGTCCTGTTACAATGAAATAAAAGTGAAAGGTGCTGGTTGATTTTGCATATAATCACATACTCTTACATGTATTTAATGCCACAAAAGTGTATCTTTAATTTTAATATCCAATTCTAATTACTGTTACATCCTGGACATTCAGCCATTTTAGTATTCTTATCCAAAAACTCTCTAACTTTTTTTCTGTGAGGTTTACTTGTACAAGTGCTTCAAGTCGGATTCAATAAACTCTCATAACTGCCCGATCTTGTTGTAATTTGCTCGTTTCAGCTTGATGAGTGTCACTTATTCAAGAGGAGGTGCATGTTCTTGAGATTTGATCATTCACATGATCAACACCACTGAACTGAATTTCATCCACAAAAATGTACCCAAAGAATTTTTTCTTCACATCCTGCTTTCAGAAATCAGCAGACAAAAAAATAACAAATTTAGGAGTGTCAGTAGTAGAGGACCTGAAACAAGTAGAAAATATGAATCCAGCTGCCAACTAAGTGCCATCAGAACAGCTCTGCACTGTGATAGAAATAAAGAGGGAACGCTTTGACATGAAGTAAGATGCTAAAAAACATCTTTCTAAAGCAAAGCGGTGCGTGATGGTAGAATATTACAGCCTACAGTAAGTAGGTGATGTTACAGTGTCGGAGTGAGAGGAGTTTCTGAGCAACTACTGAATTGTATAAGTTGCCGTGCAAAGATATGCCAATAGAAATAATAAAATCTTTGATTGACAAATGCCACAAATTTTCTTAAATCACTCGTACATACCTCTTGAGAGCTAATCTGTTATTACAAGTGGTTCTTGCCTGAGGCCCATTGTGTTTGTAATACTTCTTACATAATGTACCAGCACACATGAAAAAAAATCTTAATACTGTCACAGATTTCTCATCAGCATATAATCATAATGTTGATACTGCCTGACCACACTACATAATATTTTTTATAGTCTGAATACAACAGTTCGCTGTATTTTGCCCGTCTGACATGGCTTAAAGGTGATACGAAAGGATTGAGAGAGAAACTGTGTGTGTGTGTGTGACTTGTGTGTGTGTGTACATGTGCAGTACCTGTTTGTGAGGTAATGGTGGAGAGAGCAGCTCTGATGGGGCCAAAAGGCCATCCTGGTTTAGATCCTGAGTCTGGAGTAAGAAATCCACCATGGAGACCACCTGAAACCACAAAACAACGTGAACACACACACACACATACACACACAGATAAATAGACCAAAAAGCAGGTATTAGATATGTACATGTAGACACAAATACAATGTCAGACAACCCACAGCACACACACACACACTCCTACAGCCACTCCGCCTTACCAGCTCATTGGCTTGTGCTCCAGGTGTATGATGGGAGTTGTAGTCAAAAAGTAGCTTCATCATCTCCAAGCCATCCAAAAACCCACTGCGGTCATAGTCATAAAGACGAAACAGGAAGAATACCTCTGTCAAAGAAGGAGAAGAATGACGTGTTTAACACAAAATAAATTTCACAGCTGATACATTTATTTTTATTGCACAGCTTTAAAAAAATTCAAAAAGCCAAGGTGACAGAAAATGACTTGAACTCGAGACATTGTTCAGTACAATAGTTAACAGTTGTTTGTATCATGAACATGAAATGTAATGATGATCGAAGGGAGAGCACTGCATCAAAACTTATATAAGTGTTAGTGTTACAGCAGTCAGGGGAGATGTCTACCTTGTTCCCAAGTGCTGATCTCTGGTCTCTGATCTCCTTCACCATCTTTCAGGGTGGATTGAATGAAGCTCTGCAGCAACCTGTGGTGTACACAGCAACAGAGTACATGTCAATCCATCAGTAAGACATTAAGAGCCAATAGGATTAAAGTTCTGGATTAAACTATCTCACATGACATTTTTTTTAATCTGCCTTTGCTATTTTTGTATAATAAAATGCTGACTTGTTCTGTAGGTACAGCTGTGATTCTGTATAATATTTAGCCACAAGAGGGCAGGATATTCTAGCTACTTAGAATAACTCCAACATGCAACTCAACATACCAGGAGGAGGTGCCACCTCATCAAACAGTATCAGGTTCAAAGGAAGGTTATTCATGTATTTACTTATTTTCTCAGTTTGCTTAATTGTTTTTACATCCATGGCAACAAAAACACTGCAAAACTTACAGGTGAAAAATGTTACATTTGCTTTTTGTATCCATTCAGACTGCACACAGGCTAATGTGAATTAAGAAAGATGTTGATCCTATCAGCTGCAATCCTGCATTCATGCTTCTTATGTGCTTTATGCTAACAAACATATACTGAGTAGACTTAAGCTAACAGTGTGATAGAGTATATTACACATCAATCAGCCAGTGAAAAGAAGCTGCAGCCGCATCGTCAGCAACAACACACATTACTGCCTCTCAGTCCACAAACTGTTTATGTCCCTCATTTTGTTCCCTGAATAAATGAAACCTGTGACACATCACGTACGCACTACTGCAAAGTAACTAATTAGAGCTGATATATATCAATGTTAAACCACTGTGATATGTGTGAGAGTAATCTATGTTTCCACTGTGTCCTTTAAGGAAAAATATTTAATTGTTGCACCATAAAGCAGTGTCATTGTACATGTAATCTTATCAGTATACAGCGCAGGCCACATCATTAAGACGACACAGCAACCAAAGTCCACAGAGTGACCAAACAATAGCTGCTTACTCCACTAAAACACACTGTAGCTTGAAGACATTGGGAGGTAAAGGTAGGTATATTGTGTTTCTCATTTTAGTGATTACTATTAAGTCATTCTTTGGCAAAACAATGCATAACAGTTCATATTTGTTTTCTATGGGATATATACTTTACTATCCTCTGAGTATAAAGAACTTCCTGCCCAGACAATGTTATCATTCCTTCTCAATTAATTCAAAAAGCAATTAAGAACAAATTTACTGATTAAAATAAGTTGGCTATGCAACTGCATGTTGTCGATGTGTCACTCACCTTCGGTCTTCCTCTCCAGAGCCAAAGGGATTGGCTAACGCTGAGGAAGGGGGATGAACATCTGAAGCCTCTCTGTGGAATTAACGAAATAAACATAAAACATTTCAATTTTCCATTATTTCCAATCAGACATGCAAAAACATAAAAGAACATGACATGACATGAGAATAAGAAAATACGAGTGACCTGAATCCTCAATTATCTTCTTTTATTTTTAATTGATTTCATTTCTTATTATTTCTTTTCTATAACAACAAACCACAAAAGAATTGGTTGGTGAAAGAAAGTGTATTATTCTTTTGCAGCAATGCTGACAACAGATCTTTGTCCTTCTTACATGAAACATACTTCATTTGACATGTTTTAAAAAGGGCTGCTTCAAACATCCATTGTTATGAATATTAACCATTCTGATACTGCATGCCTTGGGGATGTTTATTATGGAAATTAATTACTTATGTGAAAAAAAAGCAAATCTTGCAGCATATTTACTCAAAAGAAAGAAAGCGTTTATGCTTTGGTATGTGTGATAAGGAAACAGAGTGAACCAGGGAGTAGAGAAGTGAGGTTACCTTTGTGACCCAGGTTGGCCTGGTGCAGCCAGGGACACGCTTATGAGAAGGAACAGAGACAGGAAACACAGGACTAACCCGCTCAGGTGAGACTCCATGAACACACCTGCAAGCACACAGTGTTTTAGCCTCATGTCACATCTGTACGGTCACACAACAGTCAACGTGTTTACTACAAAACTGACTGAAGTTCGATAATTTTTACAGTTGGACCACAACAAAACAAGAAATAATTGAACATTAAATATTATCAGTTTTCACATTCCCTCCTGCTTCAAGGAATCTGCCAAATACATGTATTCATAACACAGTGGTCAATATTATCATTAGCTGTGTCAAATAATCAATCTAAATAAACCACCTACAGCATGTAAACACAACCCATTGATTGTATAAATGTACCGTAGGAGTGCAGCACTCCCGTTACACAAATGGTGGAGCATATGGCTCATTATGGTTCAAATCAATTAAGACCTTTACATCTATTTATACCTCAGCACAGCTTATCCACACAGTCAGGGTCAGTGAATCTATCCATGTGTCTCCAATCTATTTAGACATGCCGATGTCAGATGTGTGAATTAAATTACTTTGCTTTGGTCCAAATGAACTGATTCATCCGCATTAGGCTGCGCAGAATAATAAAACAGCCACATTACTAAAGTAATGCTGAAACACTGAGGCTCACACATGACTCTAATAACTCACTGCAGCATGATTACAGCAGACACACACATGTATTATAAACACTAATGGTTTCTAATGTAGTCTGTCTTCTTTCAACTACAGGCTTGTGTTGAAACAAAGAGAAATGAAGAGGATTAGTTGTAACATGAAAGAGTAGCCTAAATTTGCCAGCTCCGCATGTATTAACATGTAGATAAAATATTTATGTGAACAGAAGAAACACGCACATAGTCCTCAGTAACCTCACATACAGCTGCAGCTGGTAACCACCGCTGCTCTAAATTTCATGACCTACCTGTCTGCATAGTGGTTGTGTGGACAGCAACGAGATTCAATTCCGGCAGGTTAGCGTTTATAGGTTCACATCTGGAGAGCACCTCTGCCCCGCACCGCCCTGCTCGTGCCTCCGGGTCTGCACTGCGCAACGGCGGCGACAAGCGCGCTCCCCGGCTGCCACGGAGACCGGAGTGTTTTGGTCAATGACAGGGTCCACGTGGAAGAGCACAGCCGCTGTCGTGTCAGTGAGTTTGCGCAGGCAGCTTCTGTATGTGCTCCTTTCTCCGGGTTTTCCGCCACGCCACGTCCTCACCGACAATCGGGTTCCGGTAGTACGGGAGAGAGGGGAGGGCGGCAACACGTATGCTTTCAGGCTGTTGTGTCTTACACACTCAAACCACAACACTGTGTTTCACACCGGCTTCACAGGCAAGGTGGTGGAGGGGACAGGGGCCATGCTCAGTATTTATTATTAGGTATTTATTTATTTATTATCAGTATTTATTCTTAGGTGTTTCTGCCTAAAGTATTTCACAGTGTATAAAGTGTTATATTTACGCATTATATTATTATATTTAAGATTATATTTAGAAGGCTAAATGAAACAAGTTAAGTCATTTTGAATATTTAAATACAGACAATGATTTTAGTTTTTCGAGTTTAAAGGACGGGTTAGTAATTTATCACGTCTGTCTTAAAACAGCTTTCAGATTCTTTCTTCATAGTGGTGGTGGGCACAACAAAAACATTTGAATTTGAACTTAAGAGGAACAGAAAGTTACCCTAAATGTCACATATTGTGTCGTACAAGTTATTTAAGAAGAGGACAAGGTTTTAGCAGTGAAGCCATTATAGGTGGTGGTAAGTGTGTGCATGTGTACATACATATGTGCACATGCACACACATACACATATTACTGTGTGTGTTTCAACACACACACACACACACACACACACACACACACACACACACACACACACACACACACACACACACACACACTATGCATACAAAGCAAAAGATAATAGAAGCCAGAAATACGCACTTCTGGTATTTGACCACAAGGTGTCCCAGTAACTCTTTATTTGAATTTCTTCATAAATCATATTATATAGTAGGTTGTCATACTATGATCTGTAGAACATTATGATTAAGAAGATTTCTTTAATTACATTGTAACTGCATTAGACACAAATCTTAGATGAGAGACTGTTAAAAGCACTATATTAATATGTTTAGTTAATGGACATTTACAATTAATGTAAACTGTAAAATTATTATTGTTTCATTATGTATTTAATATTGTCAGCAGGGATTCACATATTGGTTTATCATGTATGCATCTCAAATGTACAAGACTGATGCCATCAGTGCCAGACTACTTACACACACACACACACACACACACACACACACACACACACACACACACACACACACACACACACACACACACACACACACACACTAAATTAACAGGTCAAGGTAAGTTGTCCAATATTATATTGTAGCAGTGCAGTGAGTAATTATCATGTAGATCTTCCACTGACTCCCGGGGGTGTGTGATCTGTTTGCTGTTAATCAGACTGCTGATGGATGTTCATTTAACCCAAAACATACAAGATCATTTTAATTTGTCCCTAAGGAGAAATTTTTCTTGGACACACCAGTGCTGCTGTCTCCAAACACTGGACCAGCAGACAACTAAAATTCTGATAAAAGATCACAGGAGAAGTTAGTTTTTAATCTGGCTGATGGGTTTTGTCTCTATTTTTTATACTCATCTTCTTTGCTTTGCACTAACCTTTATTTTACTGATTTCTAAGTAATTAAACTCTGTAACCCCACTGGATTTCAAGGCGACTGAATGATTCTGGTTCAGTATGTCATCCACAGACATTGTCGTGCCCCTGGACAGCCACTAGGAGGCATAAAGGCAATCCACCAATGAGTGAGTAAATATGAGTAATTTAATAAATCCATGAGGTTCTGTGTATTTAAAAATGTATGCACTGAAGACACTTAGGACTAAAGACTATTCCAAACTGCAATATGCTGCATTAGTTTGTCACATCTCAATTTCAGTGGGAAATTATTGTGTTAATGGTTGGTTGGATGGATGGACCACTCTCAGACAGTGGATGTAAGTGGTCAATGTACCACCATTAAGAACTGTTAGAATACTGTTACCACATTTACTGGTTCAGACCTGTAATCCCTACAAACAGTCAAAGAAAAGCTCAAATAAACACTCACTGCGCCATGTGCTACTGCAGAGATGATCTCCTCTTCACATAACAGCCTTCATTCTCTGGAAAAGAACTTTTATTTAAAATCCAACATCCAAAAAACTATGGTTTACTGTGATAGAGAATGATTGCATGCCCAATTAAAGAACTTAAGATGTAAAGATTTATATTGAGTTATTAAATCTTTTTGGTCTTAAACTCAGGATAACATGAAACATTTTAAAGAATCAATACCGTTAAGAGCAACACATTACACATAGTGGAATTACATACAGTAAGATAGGTACGAGGAACTTTGTTCTATTTAAGCAATGGTATAATGTATAAAAAGGAAATAGGGGAAACTTTGATGTGTTGTATATTACTGTGACTTACAGACCTACATTCCATGTCACTGAGCAAGGAGGTTTAGGCCTTTATAAGAAAGACAGGTGACATGTATTACTAAACCGCTGCAGAACCACTTCCTTCATCACCTCACTCTCCGCAGTTGTCTCTCTTTTCTTATCTGTTTCCCATCTGTCTTCCTCCCTGTGAAGTAATGCCTAAACTTCTAAAATTTATGAAAAAAAAAAAGAAAAACTCTGTTGAGATGCCAACACATCAGCACAGTGAACAGACACACACACACACACACACACACACATACATGCACTACTCTGCCCTGACAAAGCCTGACACAAGTTTGCAGCCTCACTAAAGGTCTTCATGATTGGACTGTTTGGGTAAAAGCAGTTGGAGGGTGGGTAGCGGAACAGCAGGTGGTAAAACAAAACAACAACAGGTCTGAGGGAGATTGAAGCAGGTGGATACACAGAGAGGAATATAAAGGTGAAACTGAGGTTGAGGGAGAATAAGGGAAGAAATAGTTTGAAATAACAACTGATTTGTTCCCAACATAATGCAACTTGTGTGTATCTGTGTCTTTGCACGGATATGTTTGTAGATTTACTCAACCGGATGATTGGACTATTACCCATCAAACTGCACACTCAAGCACACACAAACAAACACTCTTTCTCACATCTCCGCCTGCCGATCTATATGAGTTGGGAGTGACAGCAGGTCAGTTCAAACAGCACACCACCATCACTGAGTTCTTTCCTGATCTCATCATTTTAGGATATTTATTGATCCCAGAGGAGAGATCCATCTTTTTGAGGCTTGGGCTGTGCAGTTGAAGGACAGTATCTCTAAAAATGACACCACCCTGCTCCACATGTTAACTCACATTCTGATAGTTTAGTGGCCTGTGTTTTAATTTTGGATTGTACTAGCATTGTTATATCCCTTTAGCCTGCTTCCAGACCTCTGAATTGCCAACACAATCTCCATTTTTTTCAGTAATTCAAATAAAATAATGAAGTGAAAACAAAATGGCAATTCAGTCTGATTATCAGGTCAAAAGCGAACAGGAAGCCGATTTAAAAGCTGATTGCACCATACAAACTAGTTCTTATGTAGAAATTAGCTGTTACCTAATTCTACACCTGCTGTAAATATGTATGTTAATGGAGTGGACAAAATATTAGGACCATTTTTCAATATAATGCACTCCAGTACACCACCACCACCCACTACGACCTCAGTAATTAACATAAAGTAGAATTATCACCTTTCTGACAATGTCAACAAAAACTGAAAATGTATAAGCTTCATAAACGTAGAATTTATGGCAGAGCTGTTGAATTGCATTAGATTGCACAGGTGTACCTAATGAATTGGCCGTTGAGTGTATATATAGTTTTATAATTACTCATTTCAAATATAAAAAACAATTCTACTGAGAGCAGTATTTTGTAGTAATGACAACTGTCATAAAGGGATTTCATAGGAATGAAATATTAAGCCTCTGAAGCGTGTTCGCATTGTTTTAGACACACAAGAAAATCTGTCAGTAAGAAGAACTGCTATTGCCAAAGATGGGAAGAAACAACACAAGCAAAACCACAGTTAAACACACATTTACAAAGGTCAAGGATGGAAGTATTTGGCCTTCCACTGGAAACTCAGATCTGTGAGTGGGAAAGACCAGTCACACCTTCATTACCATACACAAACTAGTGCAGTCATACAAGCACACAAATACACTCTCAGATATCTCCGTGCGTGACTCACTGACTGGTTTAGCACGGTGGTGGCTCATTAATTCACAGCTGGTTGGTACACAAACATCCTACTGACACTCATTTACAGGAAGGGAGATTACCCTGTAATTGTTAACATGAGTCGCTGCCTGGTATCTGTTTCTGTGTATGTGTGTGTGTGTGTGTGTGTGTGTAACGGTAGTGCATTTAATTTAGAAAACACTTTTCATTCTCACGCACAGCAGGCAAACTGATAGAAAGACAGAGACATGATGCAGAAAATTGGACCATCAGGCAGCGATGTTGTTCTTACAGATCACACCACTGCCCTGACTGTGTGTGTTCTTTGTCCGAACAGAAACACCAGAGTAACTACGTAGGTACTATAATTAGGCTGACTGTGCTGTGGGATGATGTGGCTTTCAGAGACACAAATGCTGGTTCACTGTCCAGGATAAAGACCTCTGCACTTTTAACTGACCATGAAGCATTCAGTGGCCACCTGATAAGACTGTTATCAGCCTTTTGAACAGGCATCATCATCACACATCTGTCCCAAATATATGGACTAGTAAGGGCCTACTAAACCTTCAGGAGGCTGTTATCACCCATTTATTTAGGTGAGTCCATGTTAGTGGAGCCCAGTAGGCACAGAAGGCCTGTTATCAAGTATGTGCTGTCACATGACTGTCAAGTTTCTTTCTGCATAAACAAAAAAAATGGCTGACATTCCTTTTATTCTCAGATAGTTTTTGGCATTAAAATGCGTTTTGATAACATTTCTTGAGAGAAATGTGCATTTTATTGTCATAATCTTCATTCAGTGAATGTATATGATGATTAGTTTGTCAGTTATTACAAAGATTTTTTCAGGCTTTCTATTGTTGCTATAGCAGTTGCTGAATCCATGTAGCTTATATCTTTGAATCATGGTCTTTACGTTGTGTAGTTATCTGAGCTGTTATGTTATTTGTGTTATTTTATGTAACTGTTTGATGATGTTCTCACAATAAAAAACAGAGATTTTAGAGCGCCCCAGGGATGAATTGAATTTGAAATCCAGAATTTGAAGATTTGCGATTGGTTGATAACTCAACAATATCATAGGTTAATGTTAAGGGCATCAGTTTTAATTATTAATTATTAAGTCAAGACTATATAAACTCTCCTAAAAATAGTATTTTTGCATCACAACTTTACACACAAACACTAAATAAATAGCTGTTTCCACATGCCAACTGCACACTGATGTGCTAAGTATGAAACACTAGTATCTAGAGTCTTTGGCATTTTCATTTGTAGCATGCTGTAAATATAGACTATGAACACAAATGCAATGGGGAAACAAACAAATGTATTTATTCTCAATACTCATAACAGTATCAGACACAATTACTTTAACTGAAGATGACATGAATATAGTTACGATAATATACTGTAAACAAAATACAGTCTATTGCATTGCAGTCCATCCCATCTTCGATGTGCATCTGGCCACAACGCCTCATCAACATCACAAGCAATGTACTCTCTGGCCAAACATCAGGGGAAGTATCATCTTGAGTGGCGTGTCCAGCCCTGGCATTCCTCCACATCAGTATCACTACAGGCCTCTTCCATTGCCTGGAGGAGAGTGACGTGTTGATCGGGTTGGCAGTCATATTCCCTCCGACGCCACGTCAAAAAGAACTCCTCAGTAGGGTTCAGGAAAGGAGAGTAAGGTGGAAGGGGGAGAACTTGAAATCGTGGGTGATTGTCATACCAATTATGGACCACAGCAGCCCAGTGGAAACTTATCCACCCATATGACAACAAACGTGGAGTACCCTGGCACATTCCTCTGGTCATTGGGAATGAGGATGTTATGCAGGGTGTCAAGGAATCTGATAATATGAGCTGTGTTTAATGGGCCAAGATGGTGGCAATATGGCGAGGGACACCGTTAGATTGGGCCCTCTGACCAGCCTCTTGTAGACTCAACCCATGGTTGATTACATGGTCTATCAAAGTGGCCTGGATCTCATCTATGACAGTTCTCATGTTTCTTCTGACTTGTCCTCTTGCCACTCCTCATTCTCTGTCCTCCTCCTCTCTCTTGTCTTCCTTCTCTTCCTAGTCCTCCTCCTCCTCTTCCTCCTCTTACTTGAACACCTCTTCCTCTAACTCTCTCCAAAATTGGCCTCCATTGTTGTGCACACCAACGAGCAAGCTTGAATCCTATTTATAGGGTACATCTCAAGTCTCTTAATGGAAGTCTTTTACTGGCCGACACGCACCCTTATTGGATATCAGTTATTGATTGGACACTGCAGTTGATCAGACTGATCTGATACATCACTGCAGTTTCATACCGAAGTGGAGACAGATTACAGATTAAATTTAAGTGTATCATTCCAAAGTTTTATGTTTTATTTGTTTTCTGATTCATCATATAGTTAAAAATCTGTTAATTGTCCATCTAATCAACAAAAGATCCATAAACAACTTTCTTCATTTATAAGAAAGATTTTTTTTCATGATGTTATTTCCTCCATTAAACTGTTTCTTGCTGACAGATAGACTCTTCCTGACTTTAATTTTATCCATAATAACAGTTAAACACATCTATATTTTACGTCATTTATCATCATTTCCATTCAGTCACATGTGAGGCTGAAAATTCCTGAGCGTCGGGTTTGATATAAATTACATCATTTCCATTTCCCCTGAAACATTTAACCAAATACATATTTTCCAGTGTTCAGAAGACACTCTGATCATATCCTGGGTTATTGAATCATGAATTCACTATCAGGATTATCAAAAATACAGATGCACATAATCAATAAATAGTATAAACGCATTCTGCGAGTAGAAAAGGTTCCTGTGCCTCTGAACAGGACACAGGACACAGTATAAATGCAGAATGCAGGTTTTTATTTAGGTGTTTGTTAAACGGGTAACAGGCTGCAGAGAGGAAACAGCTGCTCTAGCGGTGATAACTGTGAACCTTTATTAGTATTAGCACAGTGCACATGTGTGCACACACAAACTCCATCAGAAGTTTCTACAGCTGTTAAAGCCGACTGACAGCTGATCCAGCTGTGATCAGCTGTCGCCGTCATCAGAAACGGACATCGCTTCACATGACGCTTCAGAGGAGAGGACGTCTCATGTCTCTTATAACAAATTTCCTCGTTTCCTCTCTCCTCGCTTGGTTTCCTTCCTCTCCTTACATCCACGGTGGGAGGGACTAAGACGCGAGGATAAGACGCAAGTGTGGGAAACATGGATGCAATTTAAGAGACTTGGGATGCACTCATAGTGTTCAAGCTCTGATTTCCAAGTGATCTAATTGGTTACAGGTATTTTCATATGTGCATTCTGGGTGCAGGTGATTTATAATTGGGTGGTATTTCAGTGGCAGTGTCTAGCAGACAACACACACAGGCTTTTAGATTTGAATGATGTGTCTAATGTAGATAACCGTGTGTAGTTATTTACAAAAAATGTGTTTTAGATTTTTAAACTTAGTGTAAAGCAGACAATGTACTTAGGGTTTAGCATACTTGGTCAATAGATAGGCTACATGAGTTGGTGGTTTCAATAACTGTGCAACAAGTACCAGTTTTTGTATTTTGGCAAAAAACTGAAAGAAAAGGTGTTTTGTAGCTGTGATTGTAAAATGTGAAGTACTGTGAAGAGTTACTGGGACACCGTGTGGTCAAATACCAGGAGTGCATACTTCTGCCTTTTCCTCTCTCTTGCTTTGTGTGTGTGTGTGTGTGTGTGTGTGTGTGTGTGTGTGTGCATCAAATCTTGTTCCATGGCCATGTAAATGGGATGAAGAGTTATCAAAATGGACTTTACATTTCACATCCCTCATTTAATTCCTGCATTTGTCACTTTCATATATTTCATCAAACTGGACTTTAGATTGTACATTGCATTCAACCTGCACTGTGACATAATTTAATTATTTATGCACATGTCACATTTGATTGTTGCTCATACACTTAATTTCTTTGTCCATAGCACAGTCCATATTTCCTTTGTACATTTCATTTCAAGTTTTATATCCCATTTCTACTAACTATTACTATTCTATTCTGTAAATAGATTTGAAATTTTCAATTTAATTTTAATGTTAGTTTGTTTATTTCATTATTATTATTGTTTCCTTACTTTTGTCTATTTTTATTCTTCTGTGTTGCGTTTTTTGGAAGCACACGCCAAGACACATTCTTTGTATGCTTGCACTGGCTAATAAAACATATTCTGACTGAATTGGTTATGTCATGCTTACGTAACATAAAATCCTAAAACCAAGAATCACAAAGATGCAAAAAATCTCCAGGGTTGTATAAATAGTAGCCTATGCACGCGTCAGTATTTGATGACCTCGGAATGAGGTAGGTGAGACGGGTTGGTCTTTTCAGTCCTAACCAGTAGGTTATTTGAGGGGGGAAGTCATCCCCCTTGTTAGCAAAATGACCAAAATGCATCACCCTTGTTAACCTGCTATCCCCCCTCTCCATCCCCTAGTACCAGAAAGAGTGCAGGGGCAGAGGGGTTGTTTAGTTGAATATGTTAGTCTAGTCTGCCTGACTCATTGATCCTTTATCTGACTGAGGTTTGTGCAAGTTACAATCTATGACCATGGGTCTGAAATATCAGTAGCCTAACTGTGCTGTGTATTGATAAATCCATGGCACTGTCCGTGGTGCTGAAGTAGCAGACAGATTTGTAATTGCGCCTTTTTCTCTCAGTCTCGCCTTTCTGTCAGCTTCATCTTGGATCTATAATATTCTCTAAACTATATAATATAAATACTCAATTCTATACTTTGTAGCCAATATCCTCTATAGAGTAGTGTCACCTTCATGATCAAAGTGACAAGTAGCAACGTGCGGTCATGGAAGAGCAAGAAGATCATAGAGACAGACTGCTGCCTGTAGTATTCCTATAATATTCCTATAATATTTCTAAAATCATTCAGTAGCGTCTTTGCTGCTGAAAATGCACCACCAGACCAAACCAGCTCTGTAACAAAATATTTTAGGGGAGACATGACTACAGATTTAGTTTTTACTATAGATGTTTGGTGTGACCTGGGGGTGGAGCAGGTAATGTGACTGAGGAAATTAATCTGCACTGACTGCACTGCACTCACAAATGTGTTTACCATCCCCTTAAACTCCTCAGTGTACTCTCATTCAGTATTTACAACTTCCAATTCGAGGAAAAACACTAATATTTTTTAAAAGCTACATTTCCCTGGAGCCACATCATGCAGCTTGATACAGATCAGCACCACAGTTGTAGTTCTTCTGGTTTGAAAAGTAGGGTTGTAAATAGGGTCATCAAAAGATATATCTACTGAATATATCAAATATCTAGTACAGCTGAATTAGTAAGTACACTGCATCTAGATGATCTATGTTAAGAAAAAGTAAAGATGTTGGTTTATTTCAAAAATTTTAGCCAAAACAGGAGTCGAAATGCCATAAACGCCCACAAAATCTCAGTTACATAAAATAACACAAATAGCATAACAGCTCAGATAACTACACAATGCAAAGACAATGATTCAAACACGTGAGCTATGTGGTTTCAGTGATAGCAGCATCCAAAGCAACCACCATAGCAACGATAACTTCAACTTCAGTTTACTTAAAGTGCACATCACCCAGAGAGTCTCTGTACACTTTACAAGTCAATAAGAAGAACAACAGATAAAAGAAGCACACAACATTACATGTAAAAGTATACACTCCTACACAGCTCGTAATGTTAATATTACAACAAGGTTACTCATTTTAAAACAAAGATCATATAACCCTAACAGCGTTGGGGTAGCTACATGTCAAGGAGGAAAAGAGTTAGTGATTTGGGTTCCCAGCCGGTGAAATTAGAAAAGGTCACAGTAAACAGAAAAAAAAAAAAAGATGGAAAGACCTGAAAGAATCTTTGTAATTTCTAACAAACTAAACATCATATACATTCACTGAACAAAAATTATTAAAATAAAACACACATTTCTTGCTAGAAATGTTATCAATACACATCTTAATGCCGAAACTATCTTTTTTTTTTTACTCTCCTCTCTTCCCTGTTCAGAATGGACCCCTTTTCCTCTCTTCACTGTCTTTATCTTTACTTATCTCCCTCAACTCTTACTTGATTTTGAGTTGAATTTTAATTGTTTATATAAGGATTCTTTTTTCTCAACAAAGCATGTTTTACTGGTTATAAACTATGAGTTACAAATTCTAGATGAGAGCAGTGGGTTTGAAAGAAGAAGAAGAGGAATAGAGCAAATAATAGTAGGAAGAACAATAATAGGAGTGGATGTAGAAAGTCAGTGAAAAAAGAAAAAGTTTGAAAACAGAGATAAATGAATACTGTGTATTGTCAAGCAAAGATAGTGACAGAAGAAGTGTCCCAAAGCAATATAGTCAAGTTCAAGTTTGAGTGATTTCCAGTGTTTCCTTTTGAACTGCAGTTGAGAAAGAGACTGCATTTGCATTTTCTAAAATGACACATTTTGACCTTTAATTACTGTACAATCCTCCATCAAGTCAATCAATATCATTCCTCCAACCTTTGACAGAATTGACCCAGTGTTGCCTCAGACAGTCTGTTTGTTCTTACATTCAACATCCCTCCAAGTTTTGAGGAAGTTGTGTCAGTGAATGGGCATTTATGGTCTTTTAATGATACAATTTCAGCACTTCAATCATCTGCCCCTACAGTGTGTGACCAGTCTGAGTAATGACTGTGAAGATTCTCCATCATTGCTGATTTTCTCAGTCAGGCTGGTGGTGTCTCACATATTTCACATTTGACAGACAGACAGATTTGGAACTCATCCCCAACATCCAGCTCCCACGCACACATTCTCTGGCATGGAGGATAGGTATTTGATTTGGAGATATTGCATGTTACAGATTTTCCATTTGCCTACTTACTGCACACAGAATAAGCAACAACATTGCAAAAGAAGAACAAATATTTTTGCTGGGAGTGCTCCAGAGGAGCGATCACTTCAGTGTTCTGTCTCTTACAGGATATCGCAGCAGCAAAGTGTAAAATATTTTAGGGCGTTCTACCTTTTTAAAATTTGACACAATTAACCACTATTTACTACAGATGCTATTTTCCGACCGCTTTTCCACTTCCCAGCCCCATGTCACGCAACTGCATGGCTCTGTTTGTTTTTAGCATAGCCCAAGTGCATTCACATGCATACTCACACGAACATGTTCACTGGCGCTGGCAGACACACACACTCAACCACTGGTCCCATCGGGAAGCCTTTGCTCCATTCAGTTATGTAACATGGATTAGGTTCTACTATTATGTGGCCCCAACAGTCAAAACTATGCGAGCTATTTTTAACCCCGGACCCCAATATAATATCAACAGACGCTTACCGTAATAATGGCTAAATTAACGGTCATTGCTGCTCATGTGGACATGTCCTCCTAACATTGATATTCACTGCCGAGGCCTCACATAACAACACCAACAGCTATTGTCACCTCATGGAATCATCTGAGGCCGCTACACAAAGCTTTGTTACAAAACTATGCGTTATATCGAGAGATCGGAAAACTATTTTAAGCTTGTTAGTGAGAGTGTTTTTACTTCTTGGTAGTTGAATCAACCCATATTAGCCTACTGAACTTTGGGAAGAGTTGGGGAGTAGTGGAGCATTGCTCTTGCTGTCTTCAAGTGGAACCTGTGAGGTCACATTTTGAACGTGGGAAGTTGAATACACATTATGCTTAACATCTAACTGTTGCTTAGTGACTGATAACAAAAATGGAAAACAAAACACTGAAATTTAAAAAATGGACTCCAACCTTTTTAAAAATGTCACACATCCTGAACTCTGAGCTATCAGAAAATGTCCTATGAAGTCAAACCACATCAGTTCAAATTGACTACACATGGACACAATAAACAAGGCTTCACTTGACAGCACTATCTGACTACTGACAGCTATAACTGTAGCTCAGAAAGGAGAAAACATTTTAGAACATCAAACACATTAAAGGGGACATATTATGCACATTTCCAGGTCTATATTTTTATTCTGGGGCTCTACTGAAATATCTTTGTGTGATTTACAGTTGTCGTTCTTTACTTGAAATGACAACTTCTCAATACATCCATACATGTTTGAGCCGGAATCCGATAAGAAATATGAGAGTGGACAACGTGAACAACATATAGAAACACCTTAGCTGAAACCTTAGCAACCAAGGCTATGGAACTGATGGCCATTTATAGGCAGGCACGACGATCTGACGTCAGATCGTCGTGCATGGAAAAAAAAACGGTTGCATAGGACGTGTTGAGAGCAAGTTGAAGCCTTGGATTTTACTTGCAGGAAGCATTTCTACATGCATTAACCTCAACTTTTGGAACTTTGGCAATGTTTAGCATAGATAGCCAACCACATAACAGTAAACTTATGCTAGTTCTGCTCAAGCACTCTTAGCCCTCCTGCTTTTAACGACTTTTCAAGCTAATCCCACATTTGTTAGTTACTTTAGCACAGCAGTTACCTTAGCATAATATGTCCCCTTTAAACACTGTAGAATCATAGTGGTATTACTGAGATGGACAAAGTGTTTGGGTCCTAAAGGTTTGTGTGACCTGCAACATACACACACACACACACACCCATAGTTCCATACTATGACTTTGTTTGAAATAGTTGCTGTCACATTCCACAAACTAATTCCTCTGGGTTTCAGGTCATTACATCTGCAGAACCAGGACACACATACCACATACATACACACACACACACACACACACACACACACACACACACACACACACACACACACACACACACACACACACACTCATACACACAGTTACACACTGTCACAGTCACTATTTCAGTTTCAACAGGAGACTCACACAAACTCACACAAAGAGGACATTTTCCTTCCAACTGGCAACACATACTGTACTTATGCACACAGACACACACACACACATACACACACACACACACATACACACACAGAGGGCAGTTCCGCTTCATGGGGGTCTGATTGCAGACTTGTGTCCAGTCGAGACATGATGTCCTGAGAACCGAGGGTCATTTCTCCACAGGCATCTGAGGGGGCACCATACACTGTCAGGAACAATCACCTGTGAGAGCAACTCTGCGGCTTACATAAATGCACCTACACACCTAGTATACACCTAGTATATACACTACACATACATACACATGGACTGTTTAGTGCTTGCACAGTCACACACACACACATAAATGTAATCATCCACACATAAAAACACACACAGTCACATACATATCAACTCATAGGGGTTTTAATAATCAGATCTGTACAGAACCTATTGTTCCAGTACAGATCTGATTTTACTGAAAAAGAGAAATTTGCTGCTCATTTTATTGGAACGATGATAACAATAATAATATAATAATAAACTTTATTTATAGCGCATGTTTCTAAACGCACGTTACAAAGTGCTTCACACAAGGCAACAACTTCAATACAGGCAGATCATAAAACAAAGTACGCAAATAAAACAAATAAAACCAATTCCAGTGTCACCAGCAAGATGGCAGTCAATAAAGCTCAATAAAAGCATGTTTTAATAAGAGATTTAAAAGAGGTAATGGATTCTGCTGACCTGATTTCCTCAGGCAGCTCATTCCATAGCTTCAGGGCTCTGACTGTGAATGCTCTGTCACATAAAAGACTTCTGCCGGAGAATCTCAGGTTACGTACCGGCTCAGAGTTCAGATATATAGCATGGAGAGAGGCCATGAAGTGATGAATTAAAAGTCAACAGTAAGATCTTAAAATCATTTCTAAAACATACTGGGTGCCAGTGCAACAAGGCTTGAACAGGCGTGACACAGTCACTTCTTTTGGATCTTGTTAAAAGCCTGGCAGCTGAGCTCGGTGCAATCTGGATCTGATTAATAGATTTTTGGTTGAGGCAGGTGAAGAGGCTGTTGCAATAGTTGAGGCATGAGGAGATGAAGGCCTATAAAATGGTCTCTGTGTCTTTGAAAGATGAAATAGATTATATTGTGGAAATATTTCTAAGATGATAAAAACAAGACTGCACAAGTTTTGTTGTGTGCTGCTCAAAGCTTAAGTTGCTATCAAATCAAACACCAAGATGTTTTGCAGGCTTGATTTGCAAAAAAGGAACCAGATGGCAAGATTTGTTTTGCTATGTGCTGGGGGTCAATTATGATGACCTCTGTTTCACTTGATGCAGAAAATTTTGTGACATTATTTGACATCACATAGGCAGTCATGTGGTAAACTCAGCATGCCAGGATCAGTGGCTGTAATGGGCAGGGACATCTGCGTGTCATCGGCATAACAATGAATGGAAACACCATGTCTATGGATAATATGTCCCAGGGGAGGCATGTACAGAGAAAATAAAATTGGTCCCAAAACTGACCCCTGAGGGACACCATACTTGACAGGAGCAAAAAATGACGTGGTTATTAATGGCGACACAGAACCTCCTGTTTGACAGGTATGAAGAGAATCATTTTAAAGCTGTACCAGATATTCCTACCCAGTGCCTCAGCCTATCTAACAGGACGCTATGATCGACTGTGTCAAAGGCAGCGCTAAGGTCCAGAAGAACAAAGAATGAGTGCATCCTGTCATCGTCAGCTATTAAAAGGTCATTAGTCATCCTGAGAAGGGCGGTCTCCACTCTGCTCTCCTAGACTCCGACTTACAGCTACAAATACTATGATTTATCCGTGGCTGCTTTCTTTGTGTAGGCTGTGACCCGACTTTAAGAGGAGCAATATTATTCAATATGGATGCACAGACAGACTTGAAACAGTCAGTCAGTTTGTTGGTATGATAGTGTTCAGGTAAGTCTGAGGTTATTGGTCCTACAAATTCTACCAGCCTGCTTCACAGTAAGCTTGGTTCTCTAACCAAACAAATTAAACAGGCTGCTAGAATTCTTGGAGTAATTTTTGATGCAGATATTTGTTTTCATGCTCAAATGAAGAATGTTGTCCAGTTATACTTCTTTCAACAACATCAACAACAAAAAAAATATCCCAAATTAGGTTATTCTTGTCTCCTACTGATCTACATAAGGTCAAACATGCACTTATTTTTCCCGCCTCATCTGCTGCAATGCACTTTATGCCAGCATCAGTCAGAACTCACCGACTTCAACTGGTACAGATGACTGCTTCCCAGATTTTAACTGACACTAAGAGTGTTAGGGTGAGTGGTGCAGGTAGACTCAAATTCAGGAGACCATAGGCAGAGTAAGGCTGAAGAATAATGTCTTTATTTTAAGCTTGTGCAGGTATAAACAAAGCTGACTGATCAGAGCAAAACAGAATACAGAACAAGACTGAACAAACAGAGCAGAGGATCCAACCAAACTGAACTGAAAACCAGGATTTAAATACAAACTGAACTAATGAAACAACAAGGAACAGGTGGCAACGCGTAAGGGCAGGCTGGGAGCTGATTGGCTGGGGAAGACACAGGGAGCAGGGCAGCTTTGAAGGGAAATGCAAGCACAGGAACACAGGAGGGAAACAGAGAGAAAACAGAAAACCAAAAACCCAGAAAAAACAATAAGTAGGTTCAAGAAAGCCTTAATGCAAACAAAACAAAACCAAAACAACACTGTGCTACAGAGCTAAATGGGCTGCATGATAAGCTGAATGATATGTAAACTCAAAGTCCAAAACACAGATCTGTTCCATTATCCAAAAACTGATACCTAACCACTAGGAATGTGAATTGCTTGATGGCACTAAACCTGGCAGCTCATGAAACCAGCCTGAAACACATTCACAAACCAATCTGGTAACTTAACAAACACTCTCATACTAAACCAGGTGAAAGTATTTCAGCTTTCACTTCTGTTTGCTCTTCCAATAGCACATTTATTACCAACCAGGCAGTTAAATGACTGGACAAAGGTTCACTGCAAAGAGCAACAGTATCTCAAGTGGTCCTTAAATATAATCTGGATCTTATCTGTCCTGCTCCAACTCAGTCCAGTTCAACAAACAGGGAGAAAGTCTGAGGGCATCTGGTAGACTGCTGGAGGGACATAGAGCGAGACTGGGACAGAGCCATAACAAAGAGATATGAACATATTACTCCAGTATTTGCCAACTTACACTGTCTGCCTGTTATGTTCCATATTGATTTTAAAATGTTACTGATCACTGACTCCTTATGAGCCTGGGCGTTCCCTTAGATCAGTGGGTCGAGATCAGACAGATGACATCTTTAGTTTCTTTGAAATCTCTTCTTAAAACATTCTTTTTTATTGATATGTTGCTGTGTTTTATTATCCCACTCTTTACAGTTTATATTTTTGTGTAACTTCTCCTTTATTTCCCGGTGTTTTATGATCTCTGTTTTTATTTGTTTTTAATTGCTGTTTGTTAATTCTTTCTTCTTTTCTGTTAAGCACTTTGTGACTTTGTTAAGAAAAGTTCTGTATACATAATAATAATAATAATAATAATAATAATAATAATAATAATAATAATAATAATAATAATAATAATAATAATAATAATGATAATTATTATTATTATTATTATTATTATTATTATTGTTGTTGTTGTTGTTGTTGTTGTTGTTGTTATTATTATTATTCACTTTTGTTTTCCACATAAGAGTGAATTTAAGATTTTCTGCTTTGTTTTCTTAATTCAGGCCTTCTACACAGTTTGATCGTTTCACTTTTTCACTTTTTTACTCTCCTCCACCTTTCCAGTTTCTCTCTTCTGTCTCCTAGCTTGTCTTCCCTCCTGTTTTTTGGAAGTAAGTGCTACACTAAACTTACAGGAAATACCTGAAAAACGACAAACGTTATGAGCACAGAAAAGAGGCTCACTCAAATCTCTATCTGAACTGAAACTGTTGAATAAAATGTTCTCAATCTATGAAAATATCATGAACTATGAATCCGTTTCCATTTAACAACTGGAAGTCATCAGACAAGTGTTTTATTTTAGACAGGCTAAAGATAGATACTGTGTGTTTCTGTGTCAAACAATGGTAGAATATTTTTAAAGGTTGATAAATGAGTATAAATACAGCTGCACACAATTAAAATCACCATTATTGCCTGAAGCCATAACTCAGCTGTTATTGTTTTCCTTTGTTAATTTGATAATCAAAAGTCTACACGACACGTTGAGTTTTATGATCACCAGACATGTAAAAATAACATAATTTGCTAAAAATATACAGTTTCAATACCGTCTTGTTGTCAAATCTGCACAGCAAAAAGTCTTAGATGGTTTTTAGTGAAACAATGTTTCATCTCATAGCAATGAAATATTCTTTTTTTTTTTTAAACCTTTCAGACAGACATAACACTGCATAACACTGATAATAAATTAAGGGAAAATAAAATAAATGAGAGTTCTATATTTGATCACTGCCATGTTAATTGACTGTGACTAAGTATTGGCATCAGTGATTATCATACACCAGACTGACTGCTATCATTAAGCAATCAATTTCCAAATTAGCTGCTGCTGCTGCACAGGACACAACTCACAGAGACAGACACACAGGCACGAAGACCACAACTGAAATAATAATTCTATTATTGGTAGTCATCAGTATTTTTCTTTCTTTCAGAGGACCACACTGTGTGGAGTAGACTGAAGAATAAACCGAGGAATAGACGATGTGGAATATTTTAAGATGTAAGATTAATTTAAGTTTGATAAAAAAAACAAAGTGCTTAACTATTCTCAACTAAACAATTTGAAAGCAAAAAGTATGAGACAATGTGCTAATTCAGACAGCGGGTTTATACAGTGTGCTAATGTTGTTAGTTTGCACTAGACAAAGATGAATGACACCACACCAGAGGCAGGAGTTGGACACACCTGTACGAAAGACAAACTGGCTCACAGAGCAGGCAGATAGAACAGGTTAATAAATCAGGAGGGCTGACGTAACAAGATAGCAAATTAATAAAAGGTAACAGTTTGAAAACAAAAGGTTCAGGCCAGCAAGGAGGGCTTCAACAACAGCAGGCGAAGGCAGGTGAGGCGTCACATGATATGTAAAGTGTTTTAGTCCGATAAGTAGCCATTTTGTCTGACTTCATTATTCAATGTTATATATTTGAGTGTTGGAGAATGGGGGTAATTATGTCCTAATCAATCAGTAGTGACTGATGTATTTGCAAATTTCTGATTGACTCAGGTGTCGTTACTGAGCACAACACAAGAACTCTGAATGGCTGAAAAGAAATCTGGGATGTGGGCAGCGATAAAGAGATCAAGAAATCCTAGTAGTACATTTCAGTATCTGTTTGATATGTCTCCCTCTTTCCCCCTTGGCACATACAGTTACACAGTTTTGTGGTTAGAAATGATTACAGGGTCCTGCCATGATGCATTGTGCAGAGGAAATGCATTCTGGGTAAGTTGTGCCCCTTGAGTATTCATGTGATTCCTTGAAGAGTCAGAGTCCTTTACTGGAGTGTTGTAGTGTCTCTTAAAGTCTTTAAGTTTTTTGTCTACCACAGCATGAATATCTGCTCTGTAAATCACTTGTCTTCTCCTCTGAGAAAAAAATCAGAAACCAAAAGGGAAAAATGTATATTATAAATTCTTGATGTTGTCCCCTAGTTTTACCTTATTTTGATGAAATACCATTCCATCACCTGCTGAAGTCCTTATTTTGATTTAGCAAATCAAATCTTGAATAAAGCGTAATGTGGTGTTCTATCATAGGCAGAGCTGACGGTCACACTGAGCCTGATAGCATCCTGCTACACAACACAAGAGTCACAGACTCTGAACAACAACCCACAGTAGCTTTTCTGCTAAAGTCTCCTTCTTATCTAACTTACAAACATGAACACACGTCTCGTTCTGGCTTGTTGAACGAGCCACCAAACAAACGATAATGATCAGCAGCGAATGTTTCTTTTCGCTGCTGATTAGCTGCTAAGTAGCTGCTCAGCTGCAGCACATTAAACAGCATATACACATACCTGAAAATGTCACTTCGGTCCAGTTAGATACTGGTTTGGTCATTGCTCTTCAAAATCCCTCTTAGCAGTGCAGTCTCTGCCCATGACTTGTAGCTACAGCAGTTTGTTTGCTTTGTCTCAGTTCCTCCAACACACCCCTCCAGCTGGGACATTATTTCTGATATTTTTACAGACCTTTTTCCTTCATTCTAATTAAAAACATGTTGTCTTTATTTTTGACTACAAAGAAGGATGATTAAATGTGATTTCAGTTGGACTGTGACAGCATTGGTCCAGGGGAGTTAATTGCCCCACTGGCTTGAAACAGCACTTTGATCAGCATAGTGACTACAGCAGAGTCAGTGTACTGACTAGCTGGTGATAATGATTATTATTCTGTGTAATGAACCGGTCTACTGATCAGCAGATACAAACTTTTAGAACTCACAGCATTTAATTAAGTATTTAATAAAGTAGAGAAGCCTACTGATTACTCATAGATTTTATATAATACAGTGTTTGAACACACAACAAGGAACAGGTGATCAGCAGGATGTAAGAGTAGAAGAACAAACCAGAACCAGAACAAAATTAATTCAGTCGTCTGGTCTGTATGTCTGCCTGCACTAAGCAGCAGGTGTATGAGCTAATTTAGGCAGGTGAGGTGAGACTGTGATTGTCATTATGCTCACACGCACATTCATTCACATGTGTGTATGTTAGTGAGCATGCAACTTATGGTGACACACAAACACAAATACACAGCAGCTACCCACAGACCCACAGACACATGCAAAAAGCCACACACACACACACACACACACACACACACACACACACACACACACACACACACAGGCACACACACACACACGCACACACACACACACACACACACACACACACAGTATCTATGTTTAGCTGTATAAATAGGCGTGTAATTAATGTCTAGATGTTGGAGTCAAGTGGTGGAAACACGAACATTTAAACCGCTATTAATATCTCATCAGGGCCAGAGAGACGCAGATAGACAAATAGAGAGAGTTGGAGGGAGGAAAGGAAAGAGAAAAAGAGCAAGACCAACGGAGCATGAGAGATGGATGATACCAGATCGTGGTCATTATTGATTGTCAACTAATAAAAATGTACTTTTTTTCCAATGAATATGGAAATTGGGAAGCTGACCCCAGACAACAGCTAAAAATTGCTGAAGTTTAAAGACTAATTATTGAATATATTATTCAACAAAACCCTATTCAAACAAATATTTTTACATATTCAAAATATAAATTCAAATACAATTTATACAAACATTTGCTCGCTCTACTGAACAATCAACCATTTATTGTATATCTGTGTTCATTTGCATGTATACCCCACAGCTCCTTCCTCCAGGGCCTTCATTAGTCTGTGAGCAGCAGACTGTGATTTATTCATTTGATTGTTTCAATCATCAACACATAACACTCTACAATCTTTACTTCAGGAAGTTGTGAACTTTGGTTTCAACCAGAGGGTGCAGGACAAACTGGAGACTGAGCTCCTGCAGATTCTCCAACTGCTGCCACTTTTAGGTGTTGAAACTTTTTTTAAATTTCACATGACAAGAATGTTTTTTCCTGTTACTGTATCTCTGATGATGTTCATATTTGATGTTTTTTTAGTCAATATTTTGTTCCCTTCTCACCTCCCTGCCAGTCTGCCTGGAGACGCCCCTTTATGTCCTTTATCCTTTCATCCAAACTGCTTTACAATTTGCCTCTTATTCAAACTTGCACACACACACACCGATGTCAGCACGCTACAATGCAAGGTGCTGGCCTGACCATCAGGAGCAGTTTGAGGTTTGTTTGTCTTGCTCGAGGACACTTCAACATGTGGACAAGAGGAGAACCACCATCGCTGTGATTAATGAACAACCTGCTCTATCTCTTGAATCCGCAGCTGCATGTTTATATGTGTTTGTGTGTGAGACTGAGCTGAATACCTTTCTCTCAGTCATGTTTATGCTTCTTTTATACACCAAAATATCCTTCCACATGTTCATGAAAGTTATTCGTCTCTTCTCTTCTCTTCTCTTCTCTTCTCTTCTCTCCTTTTCTCCTCTCTCCTCTCCTCTCCTCTTCTCTTCTCTTCTCTTCTCTTCTCTTCTCTTCTCTTCTCTCCTCTCCTCTCCTCTCCTCTCTCCTCTCCTCTTCTCTTCTCTTCTCTTCTCTTCTCTTCTCTTCTCTTCTCTTCTCTTCTCTTCTCTCCTCTTCTCTTCTCTCCTCTTCTCTTCTCTTCTCTTCTCTTCTCTTCTCTTCTCTCCATGAGTGATTCTGATCTTTAAAAATTAAACTGAAAGTCTGGATTGAAATTGTGACCATGACAATATAAGTCAATATCCTTGAGCAAATAAGATGTGTTTGATTGCAGGGAATGACTGTGATAATAACCCTGCTGTGTGTCTATGCCGTAACTATATTGGTTAAACATTTAGAGAACACAGGTCCCATGCTACAGTATAAACAGACTGATCATTTATGGTTTATATTGTTTTCCACTGGAAAGCACGGTGAAAGAACATCTCCATTCCCATCTAGCATGCATCAAATACTACATGTTTGAGATCCTAACCAGTATAATAGTGTAACTACAGAACAGTGACCATACAAAACATAACAAGATAAGATAATTAGATCTGTGAAAGGCATCCTACTGCATGTTTTATATAAAGGAAAATTCAAATCCTTATATGTAGCAGGCAAAATCTCCATCCATCTATATCAGACACCTTATCAGAGGCTTTGTGCTTGCAGTGGTTCCCAACACTCTTCAAGGACTTCAAGATAAATCTGATGAGTCACAACATGATTAATGGGACAAGAAAGAAGAGAAAACAAAGTTCTGCTGCACTGATTTGTATTTTTTTGGGTGGAGGACTCCTCTCTAAACTTTGCTTTTATTGTAAAATGGCTGGATATTTTTTTCCATAGTTCAGGTCTCAAACAATTAGTCAAATGACATCATCTAAGAATTTTTGAAGAGAAAATCAGTGCTCACAACTTCTAGATATGATGCAACCTGTGACAAGGGGCTGCAAGAAGACGCAACATTTTAATAGGTCACAGGCCAAAGTGGGCAACCAGTGCTTTAAGGTGGATCTAAGCTGTCATTATAAGATTAAAACTGCAGCAAAACCACAGTACAGAGAATACTCTCTGCTTTGTCTGTGTAACTTTCTCTTTCCCAATTGTCTTACGCTCTCTCTCCTTTTCACTAAATGCTTCTATGAGCACTAATGACCCCCCTCCACTCAGATCACCTATACCAAGAGGGTTTGCTGTCAGAATCCCTCAGATTCATTCTGACTAACACAATAACACATTACTCTGAGATGAGCAGACTTTTGTCCCATAAAGGACCCTTGTATGACATGAGGGTGTGCACATTTATGTCCAAATCACTAAAATAATGCTTACAGAATGAAAATGTATGCAAAATCAATACTTATGTAGATGGGGACTCCTGAAACTAGATCCCAGTTTGGGAACCACCTCTCTGTGTCCGGCACATCCACCCCTTCCCTCCTTTCTCCACCCATCTCTTCCTCCTCCTCCTCCTCCTCCTTCCTCTCGGTGTTATCCCGCCGCTCCAACCGGTGCGCTCAAAAGCGAGAGCGCAGGAGTGGGTGTTAGACAGCAGAAAGAGCAAGAGAGAAAAACCAGAGAAAGCTTTTTGCTGTAACATGTGGAGACAATAAAACTGCTGTGCAAGCGTAGCATCAGTGTCCGATCAGCGGTGAAAGGAGAGGAGAAGAGCAAAAGAAAAACGGAGCGCCAGTTCGTCCCCCCGCTTCAGCTCCGCAGGAAGGAGAGACGCAGAGGAGGAAAGATTCCCCTAAACGCAGTGAGAGCGTCGGATGAGGAGAAGAGGAGAGCGGAGGGCATTGGATAGGCAACACCAAGGAGTGAGTACTCACAGACAGACAACTTGTCCTGAAACTTATTCACAGCCAGGTGCAGAACTCCACCGCTCACAATGGCTGCCTTTTCAATAAAACTCATCTTAATCTAATTTAATCTAAATTATTTAAATTAAATATCTAAAGTATAAACTTCAATAAAATCACACGCACTGTTTGGCAGACTTGTTCCACTATGTTTCAACACTATGAGAGAGACAATATGTGAGAGAGCAGAGATGGAGGGGTGTGTGTGTGTGAGTGTGTGTGTGTGAGTGTGTGTGTGTGTGTGTGTGTGTGTGTGTGTGTGTGTGTGTGTGTGTGTGTGTGTGTGTGTGTGTGATATTGTAGGGCTATCATTGTGAGAACCAATATGAGTTTTAGACCTGGGAAGTGAGGACATTTTAGGAAAATGAAGACATTTTGGCCAGTATTCACTTCCTGACATACTTTCAAAGGGCTGTTTGAGGGTTCAGACTTGGTTTTAGGGTCAAGGTTAGAACTGGTTTTAGGTTCAGTTTAGGGTTAGGGTTGGAGTTTGGCATTTAGTTGTGATGGTCAAGGTTTGAATTAGGGAATGCATTATGTCAATGAATGTCCTCACTAAGATAGCTATACCTACTTGTGTGTGTGTGTGTGTGTGTGTGTGTGTGTGTGGTTGAGTTGACTGGAGAGAGGGATGAATAGAGGGGTGAGGGAGAAAATACCAGCAAAGAGGAGGAGAGGATATGGGAGGGTCCGTTCAGAGTCACCCAGACAGAAGAGAAGAGAAGAGGAGAGAAGAGAAGAGAAGAGAAGAGAAGAGAAGAGAAGAGAAGAGAAGAGAAGAGGAGAGGAGAAGAGAGAAAAGAAGAGAAGAGAAGAGGAGAGGAGAGGAGAGGAGAGAAGAGAAGAGAAGAGAAGAGAAGAGAAGAGAAGAGGAGAGGAGAGGAGAGAAGAGAAGAGAAGAGAAGAGAAGAGAAGAGAAGAGAAGAGAAGAGAAGAGCAGACTCCCAAACCCCAAAAGTGTTAAGGTCAAATAAGCATGAAATTGTATTGTACAGTTATAGCCTATATTTAAATTACAGTCTAAAACATCTACTGTACAGGAACCTGCTGGTGACTCCACTTTCCAGTGAAATAAGCTTTGATTAGAATCAACTCACTCATTCTTTTGTTCTCACTCGGACAGAGTATCTTTCGTACGACACACATCTCAGCAGTCTCTCTAACTTGTGTGCCTTTCTGTGTCCTCCTCTGTGATCAGTATAATTTGTCACTTAATGTTAAAGATCAATATTATTTCATTAAAGATTTGTGAGCCTTAAGTGGTGGCACTCTGTAAATCATGGGAACTGAGTTTATGTGGTTTTAGTATTTGAAACAATAGCAGAATAACTGAGAGGTTAATATGCTTTTGAGACACATTTTTGCAGGTTTTCTGGCAAGTTAAAATATTTTTGCTGAATAAATATTTAATGGATTAAAACAAACATGCAGCAATAATATTTATCCTATTTCTACAGTACTGTGATGGTATTCTTACAATATTTTCCTTTACCTTTGAAATCAAATTGCTGGGATGTGATGTCATTCTGTCATTATATCTGCTAATAAATTATAGTCTATTCTCATAATAGCTGAAAAATACATATAAATATAATGTTGATCCTAAATTATTCAGTTTATTATTGATAGTATAATGTACATTATTGTACGCAGAGCCCTAATACATCTCCTTTCTCCTCTCCCTACTTGATGTCAATTTACAGAAACAAAACAATATTCCTAAAAAAACAAAAGTAAAAATTGATTCAAGAGTCAAAATAACCAACATTTAAGCACATTTTTTTAATACAGTTGGTCTTACGTTGATGTACGCCACTCTCCACTCTCTGTCTCACCTTTTATTCTCAACTTGTATCTTATAAAAGCACATTCACAAACAAGCGTTGCAGCCTAAATGGGAGAAAAAAGCAGAGCACTAAATGTTAGAGCATGATGCATGCTTTTGCCAGCGTTAGACTTTAAAGGCCTTGTTGGTGATTTATTTATAAGGCCTTCTAAAATTAACAGCTAAATGTGTTTGACCAGAGCAAGAGAGCAGAGACCAGAAGGGGAAAGAAATGTGAGAAAAAATTGCCTTTTTTCTCCATTTCCCCTGACAGTGGCAGCTCCAGACTTATTGGACCCTAAATCCGCCACTCACAACACCAAGCCCCGCCTCTCCTTCTCCACAAAGCCAATCACGCTGACTCCCCGGGAGGAGAGTGAGGTGAGAGAAAAAAGAAAGAAGTCCAGACATTCAAAGTGATTGTTTTCTTTTTTTTTCCTCCCCAAATGGCCTTTTGGCATTTTTATAGGACACTTCCTGTATGTATGTGAGTTGATTGATCAGTTGAAGTGTTGTAGGTGGTTGCCACAGTGATGAAATGGAAGACAGTGACAGCCATCTTTCTTTTGGTGGTACTGTACCTGGTGATGGGAGCAGCCGTCTTCAGAGCCCTGGAACAGCCTCATGAGAGGTACGCAGGCTAATCATGTGTTTACCTTTCTGTCTGCTTCACTAACAGTAAAGCCATCCATCCATTTATCCATTGTACCCAACAACTGTTACTGACCCTCTGTCTGCCAACTGTAAAAAATGTTTTCAGTAGCCGAGAGATGGATGCAAACTTATCACCTTTCACCCATTAGGCTGTTCTCAAAATTCACTGAACACTACAGTAATGACTCCCCAAAATGCAATGTGGATACACTAAAACTAAACAAGTATTGGTCTATTTTGAATCTTTTGTTCATTGTGAAATTGTTTAGAATGTTAATAAATGCTTCATGACACACTGTAAAATTACAATTAATCATTACTAAGAAAGGTACTAAATTATATTTGTCTAAACCTTTTTTTAAGAAAAAACATCAGCCCTGGTGCTGCTGGATTCAAGTTGTAACTGAAGGTAGTAGCTATGTTGTTGAAAGTGGTGATCATGAATCTGAGTATATCTCTACAGTATGGAGTCTCTCAGGGTTAAATTCTTGTGCATCTATAAATTGATCTCTATATGCTTTACCCAGATTTACATAACTTTGTCATCAAATTACTTTGATGCCATAGACAGAAATCACCCCCTATTTACTATATAGTGCACTATATTTACCCTCCACCATTTATTTTGAATGTCCAAATTATGAGTGTGTAAATGTGTCCACTCTACTGTATGGTGCCCTCAAATATTCAACAGTGGAAGGAAAAAGTAGTGTTGAGTGACTCTCCAGCTGTCAGTGATGATGCAAAGTGATGATGATTAGTGAGTGTCCGAAATCTCAATTTGTTGCTTACTATTAAGTAAATGAATTGAGTGTCTATTATATAGAGAATAGTGAATGAGTGACCAAGGGAGTCATTTTGGACACAGCTATAGACTCAGTGTGTCAGTTTTAGAGCATGTAAACATGTGGATGTGACTGAATGTCCCTCAGTTAATTAAAGAAACACTGAGATAATAATATTTGGCAACAAGGAGGAAAACTGAGCATGTTATTCCTATTCTTAAATCTTAATACAAGTTTTTACGCTCTGGGGTGCACTCTGTGAAATATGATGACAATTCGACTTTTGTATCACAAATAATTCTGAGCCTCTCTCACTTTCTCTCTCTCTTAGTGCCCAGCGTTTGGCCATCCTGTCCCAGAAGCTGGAGTTCCTGGCCAGACACTCCTGTGTCAACCAGAGTCAGCTGGAGGAGCTGGTTAAGGTGAGAAAGACCTCACCTTAACCAGAGAAGGAATGATAAAAAATAAGTATTGTGCGTGTGCAGCATACAGATGTGTCAGCTTCTCTTATACACAAACAATTGTGATTGAACCATAGACTAAAAAATAATGGATGTAGCCATTGTGATGTCAACCATTGGTTTGTGGACTCCTGTTTTGAAGCCTCGAGTTTGCATTTCGACTGCAAGTTAAAATATTTTTAACCAAGCTGCTACCTGCTAGCTTGGTTAGCATAGTGCATTTACAGTCTATGGCTAACTGAACTAATGCTAATGCTAATTTTTGCTAGCGAAAAGCAGGCTTAAAACCATTATAACAAAATGTACTTACCGGAAAAAACTGAACATCCAACTCCTTAGAGGGTCTTTTAGTACAACGTAACGCTGAACAAGACTTCTTTGCGCGACCAAACTGTTAAAATGAACTTTTATGAACTGAAAACACACTGAAATAGCGACGGCTATGGCTACATCTATACTCACAATCGTTACGTTATCTAACCAGCGTTGTCGCTGTGGTGGCGACTTGCCTGTGATGGCACCAAACTGTCACTCAAAGTAATCACACCCTTAATTATACATAACTTTAAGCCTTAATAAAATTTAAATGAGTGAGTTATATACATACAGTTGTCATGAACGGGGAAATTAGCTATAGAGACCAAAAACGTTGTTTGTACCAGGCTGTAAACACGTTTATATCTGCTGTAAAGTTGGGCATTTTAACCTGGGGGTCTATGGGGATTGAGTCACTTTTGGAGCCAGCCTCAAGTGGCCATTTGAGGAACTGCAGTTTTTAGCACTTCGATGTTGGCTTTATTTTTCAGCCCTGAAGGTTACCTCTTGGATAAAACACAGCTGCAGTGGTTTCAGCACCATGGACAGCTCCTGCAGCTTCACTTCTCAGCAGTGGGAAGAAATGTCAAACCACACAAAGATTGTTTCTGTTGTGAAGCTTTTTTTGTTAGTCCTGTTCCCAGTTGTGAACCAGAAGGCTCTTACATTATCACTCCAGATTACTCCAGATTTCACATTTTTATTTTCGCCTCGGCCACAGTCACCTAAAACTTTAAGTGACTCTTTAACTTTAAACATCTTTAACTTACTAGACACGAAAGCATGCAGACAAACATACACATTCCTTCTTACACCAGTACAAGAAACAAAGGTGCCTTCTTGAACCTTTTAATAATGATATTAGTTAAAGAAAGAAAGGTAGGAAATTATGTGAATAGGTTATATTATTGTTTTTCTAATTATCATTATATATAATTAAATTTGAAAAGCCCCTTGAAACAAGTAAACTCAACACACAGTTTAACACAAATCTCTTTCTCTCTCTCTGTCCCTCTCCAGCAAGTTGTGTCTGCTATCCGTTCAGGAGTAAACCCTGCAGAAACACTGACCAACCACAGCAGCCTGTGGGACCTGAGCTCCGCCTTCTTCTTTGCTGGGACCGTCATCACAACCATCGGTAGGAAACACACACACACACACACACCCTCAACACACATCTTTGTAATTATTTAGAACATCAGTGGTTCAAACTGATTACATATGAAAAACACAAACATAGTATTTTCTGATATTGATGTGTAATTGTCCGGTGTGTCACCTTCCCTAAATATTAGCGTATGAGTTTAAATCATTGCAATTGCGTGTGTGGGTGTGCATGTATGTAGCTGTGAAGCTGATTGGAGACTCAGTCAGAGGGTACAACATAAAAATAAAAAAAAAACATGGATTCATCTTACCTGTTGCTTTGTTGCACCTGATTATTTAAAGGATTATTTAATAGTTTCACTTATTACGATGATCAGTTCCTCCAGCAGCAGAAAGCATGAAACACAGTCTGTTTGTCTTGATTGGTTGGCTGAGAATAAGGTTGTCACTCTGTGTTTTTATTACAAGTTTTGTTAACATTAGAAGTTTTAGAAATATTCTGCTTCATCAAAACATTGTTGGTTGAAGTAACTCGACTGTGTAAAACAAACAGTGGAACCTGGAAGAAAAATCAGTACAAAAAGACAGAATAGAGCGATGCAACACTGAAACAATCCTTTTGAATTTTGTGAAAATCAAATCAGCAACATCCCAGATAATGTGTATAATGTGTGATGTACAGAATGTGAAACAAACACCATTAGGCCAAACATTAGATGATGAAGAAGAAAACATTGTCCCTAGTCTTCATTCAACAGCCTCCATCATTCTGATCTCAGGTGATATATTTCCTCATCTCTCCATCTGTCCTCTCTGCAGGTTTTGGGAACATCTCTCCCCATACAGAGGGCGGAAGAATCTTCTGCATCGTCTATGCGTTGCTGGGGATACCCCTGTTCGGCTTTCTTTTGGCGGGTGTTGGGGATCAGCTCGGCACCATCTTTGGCAAGGGCATTGCCAGAGTGGAGAAGATGTTTGTGGTGAGTCTGGAGTAACATACATCAACATGTAAACACCAAATATTTCTGATACAAATACAGAGACACACAAGTTCACACAAGTTTAGAGTCTGCAGGCAGAAAGTCCATATAGGCAATCCTAAATAATTTATATCAAAGCACTCTTGACAATATCCTCGGTCACACCAGCTCTTTTAGTTCATATTTACAGACCTACATCTGACTTAACTCAAGATGCTTTTGCACAACATATTTTCTATATGGGTTAAATTGTAGGTGCAAGTTTTCAGGGGGAGATCAGGGAACAGAGAAGAATGAGATACTGAGATAGTTAACAGTAGAGGTTCCTTGTTTAAATGCAGTCTGTGTGTTATAAAGTTTTTGTGCTACGTGTGTGTAAATGGTCCGTGTGCCTGCACACTTTATATGCAGTGTGAACAAAACCTTTGACCTCCATTTACATTTGGATGAATAATTCTGCAGACAATCTGAATATATTACTGCACATCAGGTATTGATTGAACCCTCAAACTGTTAATGATTGTTAGTTTTGGTTAAAATCTGAATTGAAGTTAGTTTAGTCTTTATGAATCCAGAGCTCAAACCGAATAAGTAATTTAATAGTAGTAGTAATCAATTTATTTGTCATGTCATGTGGACATGCTGTCCATTTGACATCAGCATTATTTATTGTTAATGTTATTTACATCCCAAAATGAGAGAAACAATTTGTGTCTGAGTTGAAGTTACAGTTGTGAATAATTTGCTTTGCAGTCTTGAATGAAATGAGTTGATAATGTGTAATTCAGAATGATTTGCTCCTTCTGCGGCTCTGAGGGCACCCGAAGGACTCTGTAATGCAATATGATTAAGGCTGAGGACGGAGGACAAAAGTTCATTGTGTGAGTGTGTGTGTTTTTGAAAGCTTTATTGCTCTGTACCCAGATTGTGTGAGACTGCTGCATTATCCTCAGAGAATACTGTGAATGTCTTTTCTTTTGTACTGCACCCTGAGGAGCAATTTATAGGATAATGCTATTACTGCTCACACTGAACTCTCTCTCTCTCTCTCTCTCTCTCTCTCTCTCTCTCTCTCTCTCTCTCTCTCTCTCTCTCTCTCTCTCTGTGTGTGTGTGTGTGTGTGTGTGTGTGTGTGTGTGTGTGTGTATGTGTGGATACAGTGTCAGACTGTTTTACCATTTCACTTCAAAAACAGTTTTCTCCCTGTAATCTGTAATTTGTTAAGTAATATTTAATTAATCACTGATATGGTCAATTGTTGCTGAACACAAAAACTGAAAAAATTAACTTTTACTGTGGTTGGAGATGCATTTCATACCATACTACCAGATGATGCTGATGGCCTTGTGGGCTTGACACTGGACATGTTGGTATCTTAAGGCACACTAGTGTAATAGCTCCATGGATGGAAATGTAGATCGGGCTGTCGGTGACACCGCTTTAGTCCAGACTGGAATATATCAACAATTATTGGATTGTTTGCCATGAAATTTTGTAGACATTCATGTTCCCTGGAGGACATATTGGAATGACTTTGGTGATCTTCTAACTTTTCCTCTAGTGCCGCCATGAGGTTGACATTTGTGGTTTTGAGTGAAATGTCTCTTAAACTATTGGATGGGTTGCCATGAAATGTTCCCGTCAGGATGAACTAAACTTGAAGGTGATCCCTTCACTTTTCATTAAGCACCATCATCAGGTTAAAAAAAAATAAAAATCACTTTTTCAAATACTTTGGTTCATGACCAAAAACCTGCAAACTAATAACATTCCCATCAGCCTCAGCTGTGCTTTATATTTAGTGCTAATTAGCAAACGTTAGCATTTTGCTCAAAGCTCCATTGTGCTTAAGCACAGTGTCACAGAGGTGTTAGCAACTCTGTAGACATCAAAATCAGCAACATGAGCCCGTTTTTTCTCAGGTTGTTGGATGGCCTTTCCTTTCATTTCTTGGTCGGTTAAGTCATTAAAGGATACGTTCACAATTTTTCAAGTCTGCCTTAAAACAACAGTCAGGTGTCCATATGAACACTGAAAGAGGCTTTCCTGGGTGTAATCATTCCTCCTGTTCATACGGCTATTAAAAGATCCCCTTCACATGTGCTTTTAGTGTAGGTGATGGGGGCCAAAATCCACAGTGTGTCCAGTCATTTTGTGCAAAAATACATTGAAAGTTTATCTGAAGCATATATGAGGCTTCAGCAGTCTGAGTTAGTCATATCAAGGGGATATTTACCACATTTACAGTCTTTTTAGCATCAAATTCCCTCCTTGTGTTTCCTTGGACAGTGTCTCCCTGTTGAGCTGCAGTGGAAGTATAGTAACAAAAAGAGGGACTTTGGTACTAAAAAGACTGTAATGTTGAAAGAAATTTTTATTACAATTTTAATAAAAAATTTAAAATTTTTATACAGAAGGAGGCTTCTGGATTTTGGCCTCCATCACTTACATTGTAAGTGCTTTATGAAGGGATCTCTTAATGTATGTATGAACAGGAGGAATGACTATAGCAAGAAAAAACAATTTCAGTGTTCATTTTGGCAACTGACTGTTGTTTAAAGACAGACTTGAAAAATTGTGAACCGTTGGCTTCCACACAACATCCGGTACCTACATAGCTGAAGTTCTAACATAATTTCGGTTACTTCTCACTGCTAGACAAGGTGATCAATGTACATATTTTATCAAAAAAAGTCTATATTGGAACTGGATTTCTGTCTTTCAAGCACCTCCTTGCTGCCTCTCCAACAGTTCCAGCGAAGAGGTCAATAATTTATGTTTTACAATACAGTTTGACGCAGCATCTACACTACACAGGTCCAAGAAACTGTGAACAATGAGGGAGTGATGAAGCTTCATGTACTTTGCACTGCAGTGATCACAAACATACCAAACAGATCAGATGTCCTCCAGTTGAAATTCACCATCACATTGCTCATTTTCTCAGCCTCTGTGTCTCCCCTGCAGCACTGGGACATCAGTCAGACAAAGATCCGGGTCATATCCACCCTACTGTTTGTGTTGTTTGGCTGCTTGCTGTTTGTGGCGCTCCCAGCAGCCATCTTTAAACACATCGAGGGGTGGTCTGCGCTGGAGTCTCTTTACTTTGTGGTCATTACCCTGACCACCATAGGATTTGGGGACTTTGTAGCAGGTACAAACACAGCCAGTGAGTGAATGTCACCATTAGAAAAAGAACTCTGTCTCTTTGTACCACACTCATCATGTGTTTGAAAGACTCACTATCTCTCTCTGCGTCTAGGTGGCTCAGAAATAGATTATTTGGACTACTATAAACCAGTTGTATGGTTCTGGATTCTGGTGGGATTGGCGTACTTCGCTGCCATCCTCAGCATGATAGGAGACTGGCTGAGAGTCATCTCCAAGCGGACCAAAGAAGAGGTGTGTTGGCTTTCATTTTCTACTTCATCCTTTTTTTCTGTAATTTCTTCTATTTCTCTGTGCGTACTTGTTTACCTAACAACGTTTACATTTCTACCTTCTGTATCTCTTTCTGTCTTTCTTTCAGCACAGTGACACACAAGTTATCTGTGTCACTTAGTTACAGTGACCCTCAGCTGTCCCCACCTCAACTTTTGCCCTCTGCTTAACTTCATTTCAATGATAAGACTGTTTTCTAATCCAATTGACTGTGCGTAATCCAAACACATAAAACAGTCTTAGTCCATTACTGTGAGCATCTCCAGAGAGAGAGAGAGAGTGTTTGGACAATGTGTGATGATGCTCTTATAAGAAAATGTATCTAGAATTGTCTGAGCTCTAAATATAACACAGATTATGCGAATGAATGCAGCTGTTTCCAAAGGAAAATCCGTGCTCACCAATATTTTTCAGGTTCCTTGATTTTACACTAATTTCCTGGATTTTCTGAATAATTTGCAGGTATGAAACAATCAATTTTAGCACCTTTTACAAAGAGGGTGGTGCAATTTGGTACAAATTCTAAGAAAAGTGTTAAGTTGGTTTAGTTGGTAAGTACCCACTTAATATATTTAAATAAGATACTTAATAAATTTGATTCTTTAACTGACTGAAAATACTTTTTCAGTGTGTAGTGTTGTGTGTCAAATGATATATTAGCATATTAGGGTTGTTCAATAATTTCCTAAAAGTAGCTTCTGTGTATCTGTCAATTCTCAGGACAATTTTTTAAAGAGTTATGTACTTTGGTGGTATACAGGAAATGTGCTCATTATAGAGTTTTTAAGAAAAAGCCTGATATGCTGATATATAGTTTGACACACACAACTACACACTGAAAACAAAGCATTTTCTGCCTGATAAAAAATCGTTAAGAGTCTGATGTATTAAGAATTTTTACAAATTTACAACGATATATGAACCCAAATATACTAAACGGGCACTTACCCACTAAATCAAGTAACACTTATGTTTTAATTTGTACCAAGTTGCACCACCCTCTCTGCAAAATGTCCTAAAAAATTACTGTTAAATACCTATAAATTACTACCTGTAAATTAGCATAAACTAAGATCTAACATCTAAACAAGAGTTTTCACAGGAGTTGTCATTAGTCAACTGGTATTTAATTCACCAGAGTTTGACTGGTAGGTTAGTGTGAATGGAGATTTGGTCACACATTTTATTATCACTTTTTCAATTCTGAACAAGCAAACATCTTATAATCAACAAGTAAGACTTGGATCTTTGGCAAGAACATGATGACATGACATCACACGACATGGTGTGTGTGCCCATTAGTTAAGCATAATTAGTTGAATGATGCTGGTCTGCAGCTGCAACTGTTAAGTGGTTTTGCATGATGCGTTTGTGTGTGTGTTCACTAATGATCCCCATGGCTTCTCATGCTGAAGTCCTGTTGTGATCCCACATATCTTACTGACCTGTGAAGTGTGTGTGCTGTTATCATCAGGCTCTGTGATGTAGTTAGAAGCAGAGACATTGTTCAAGGTGTGTTTACGACAGCAGTGTGCACAAGTTTCCTTTTTTGCTCTGAAGTGATACAAGAATCTAAGGCTGCTCCAGCCATCCTCTGATGAGATATTAGGGCTAAACATTAGAAAGCAGAAATATCCTGGTTAAACATCGCTCCACCAACTAATCTCCACTTTTTCTTGTTTATCAGCGTCTTTGTTGAATCTGATTTCATGCAGAAAGTCACATCTTGAGTCAGATTTCTTATTAAACCTCAAAAATCACTTTAACTGATGTGGGTTTCTGAGAGGAAGTGGACTTAAAGGACAGGTTCACAATTTTACAAGTCTGTCTTTAACCAACAGTCAGTTTGCCAAATGAAAATAACCAACTGTTGTTGTTTTTTAAGACAGACTTGAAAAATAGTGAACTTATCCTTTAATTACACTATAAAATTCATGAATGGAAGCTGAAGTAACATTTGGTTATATTCATGCATTGTTAATAAAGGGCATCTCGTACCATCACACACTGATGTGTTTGTAACATTAGTAGAAAAGTAACAGTATCGTTACCGTACCTCGCTCGTTGAGGTGGCTTAACTCTAATGGATAAATGTATTAGAAATTTTCTGTTACGGACAAATATACTAATAATTTCATGATGAAAAAGCTTCCTGGATTAATGTCCAATACAATTGTCCCCACAGGCAAAATACTAAAGTAATATTTGTTTCAGACATTTCATGTCTTAAAGTTACAGTGTTTTTTTTTTTTATTCTGTGTATACGAAGAGAGTGAAACTTCATTCATATTAGATTTTGTGGTTTCCTGAAGACGTACGTTGAGGTTTTTGATTCATTTAAATTCATTGAACTGATTTTTCTCCTTAAATCATCTCAAAACTAGATTCAGTGTAGCAGCACAGTCAGTGTTCAGAATAAAATAACTACAAAAGTTCAGTCTCAACAACATAATGACAGTTGATGAATACACTTACAGGCCTGTTCAGTTGCAGATAAATTGTTTTAATGTAATTGAGTTGACTTCCTGGTCAGTGATAATGTCTTTCTCCATCTTACTCTCACCTGTTTTTATTCTCTTGTGGTTTTCTGATGAAGATGTTTATTTATGGCAGATCATTAAAGGGCCATGCTGTAGTTTCAGCCAGAGCATTTATAGCTATGTGGTAGTAAAATTAACCCCAGAGGGAAAATAATAAGCAAACACTGACGTCCTAATCAGCATAATGCGATTCTGTTCATTTCTTACATCATGTAGTCTTCCTCACCGCATTTCTCTCTCTTTCTGTCCTTGCAGGTGGGAGAGATCCGCGCTCACGCTGCAGAGTGGACGGCTAATGTCTCAGCAGAGTTCAAAGAAACACGCAGACGTGTTAGTGTTGAGATCTACGATAAGTTCCAGCGCGCCGCATCGATTAAACGCAAACTGTCCTCAGAGCTGGGATTCAGCCCTGCCCCTGAGCTCACGCTGCCCAGGAGAACTGCGTCGGTCAATTACAGTGATGAGCGGGAGAGGAACGAGAAGGAGGCTGGGCTGCAGGGCCTGACGACACCACTGGCCAGAAACGGTGGTTTGATCATAAATGGTTTGGACCCAGAGAGAGGAGATATCGCAATCATAGAGCACCTCAAGTAGAAAGACGATGGCCAACACCTTTCAAGGTCTTTCTGAGGTCTTTCAGTTTGCAATGAGAAAAGCAACGACACCAACATGCTGCAAGTCATCATTTGTGGCATCAGTGCTGAGAGCAGATGTTTTTATTCACAAATTAAGTAATTATGAAAATGTGGTGACTCCAGGAGGGACATCTTCACCCCTCTACAGGGAGGTTGGAGTATGTGGAGGGAGCCAAAACTCCCTTCAAGAACACTTCAATGGATTTTTGACAATGGAAGACATTTAAAGAATGAGAAAAATACATAATACATGAGTTGCTCTGAAGTTGTCCTGGATGAGAACTGGGATGAGACTAGATGTCAAGCAAACCTCACTCAGCTGTTGGGAATGGAAAGATCTTGGAATAAAGTACATTTTCCCGTTAATGTTGACTTGGGTTCAGCGTTTATCTCTGCTAAAGGACAAAAGAAAACGTACTGTAAACATACAGTCACGGTATTTGGTGACCCAATATGGAAAAAATCTGAAGAACTTCCAAACGTGCCTGTCTGCGTCTGCAGAGTCCAAACTCTAAACATATTCTATATTTGAACAATTTAGGATGAAATGTTAATACAAAAGTTATACAACCTAAAATGTCTCTGTTTGGTATCTGGATGCAGAGTGACGCTGACAATCACAGCACGCTGTTAACTGAAACATCAGATGCTGCTTCAGCTCTGTACTGTAAATGGTGAAATGTAATGATATCAGACATGTGAAAGTAAGATGTTTGAAATACAGAGATGGTGGATTTCTTCAAAATGACTGTAGAATGTAAAGAAGTTCAGGTTGTGAAGATGGCAGGCGGGGATATATTGTTTGTGCTACAGACATTTAGATTGAGATCATATCAGAGGTTTATTTTTTCTGGCAAAGGACAATTACTCACAAAAAAAATTAAATGTTTGCAATTCTGAAAATGTTCAATCCTGCACCAAAGCTTAACCAAAATGCAAAATTTAAAAGCATGTGCAGTTTAAACTCTTAAACTCTTTATGATTATAATTCCAACCGCTGCAATCAGCTGTAATAGAGGAACATATGTTTAGTTTCATGAGTTTAGTCACCAGGTATGATACTTGAAATAATCTGTTGCATGTTATGGTGGAATATCATCACCACAGGCCACTGTAATACTGAAAAGATGTGCTGTTATATGAGTGCGTTTCTTTACTTTTGGTGTTTTTCCTCCAACCTTTGTCAGACATGTCGGTAAATGTTCTAATTTACAGACACACAGTAGTGAAAAATAGTTAATATTGTTACCAACAACAAATATAAGCCATTATTTTTATAGCTAGGCCATAATGATTACTTTTACTCAGCAATTTCAAATTTACAACTACACTCAGACCTGGCATATTTCAGTCAAACAAGCTTTTGAGTTACTTCTTTATTTACCATTCCCAGTAAGATGTATCTGTCTTTAAACTGGTTACCAGTGACAGCCATGACAGTAGTACAGTGCTTTCGTAAAGAGCTTAGTAAGACTGTAGATCTCTTTGTTACGTTGTCATCTCAACGTTTTTATTGTGACACATCACTACATGGCGTATTTACCACTAACTCCTCTCAGCTGTAGAGAAAGAAGCAGAAGGAGAAAAGTTCAAAGTGTCTCTGATTCTGGATGCAAAAGAAATGTGAGAGCGCCGATTGTTTCTATGTGGAGATTCATCAAACTTTTGCTGTGCCTTAAACTTTTTATTTTGCCAAACTAAGGCCAAGCACAACACACTGTGAAGTGGGCAACTGACTCAAACATCGTCATAAGTAACCAAACTATGTGACGTTGGCGTATATCTAGTCCAACAAAACTAATTCAGTTGTTTACACTCAGGATACTGCGCTGGCCTCGATCCACATGGACACATACTCAGCCAATGCTTTGTTTCTGTTATAATATTTGAATGACTCAGTGGATCAAGCGAGACTGCTGCTGATTTAGTTGCTGGTAGCAGAAAAAGTTCATATTTGTCTGGGAAACTGTAGTAGTTGCCCATGAAGGATGCTTTGCCTCTTTGAGCCAATTAGACACAACCATTAAAATTGTTCATTTACGTGAGACAAAAGTCTCAACTTCTGGAGTTGTAATAGAGATGAGATCATTGTTATTAATGAGATATGACATATTTAATTTCTCTCTCACACTGATGACCTCTTTGTAGGTCTTCAGTGTGAACATGCACACATCAAACTTCAATGTTGAGACAAAGTTTTCACCCAAGTTTGAATCAGGCCAGTGCTGTCAAATATTCACAAACACATTAACTCACATTAAACACACTGACTAAATTAACATCTGACGGAGCTGCAGCTTCATGGTTTAGAGTCCATATAACATATCATAGTATTGTATTGGTATGTTGTGAGGAGCAGGACCTGAAATGAAAATAACAAATTAATCTGTTTCTGCTTTTCCAGCAAATGTTTCAGTTTACTCGCTGCTGACCGACCTAAAACTGCTATATTTCACATTGTACACATTTCTGAGTTGTGCCAAATCTGAGAAAACATTTCTGGTAAACTTTCCAATTAGAAGGTATGATTTTATCATCTGATCTTTAACTGTCTTTATCAGTTGTCATACATTTGGTGCCCTGGAGAACACTGTATCTCCACTTTTTATGTCTGTGGACATGCGTGACCTTAAGGATGAGTCAAACTACTGACGTGATTGTTTTAAGTGTCAGAAAACTTGTTCTGGAGCATCAGTCAAACCATTTGTGTTTGTTTATGTAATAATGTCCTTCTGCAAGGCCCCAAAGTTACTGTTAGGATTTATAAGCAAAATGACATAGAGAATATATTCACACACACACACACACACACACACAATGAGGGTTCTCTTGTACACCTGCCGTTGAAAATGCACTTTGATTAACAGCATTTGAACGTAACAACATGCCACAGCTCTCACCGCTAACCAGTCCATCCAATCAGAAGGCTCTGATTCTGTTATGTGGCGTTAACTATAACTACATAAAACGTTTCAGTCTGACAATGACAGCGAGAGTTTAACCCTTAGATTAATGACAACATACACAAGGAGTGTGATACCATCTTCAAAAGATTCATTCTTTTATCTAAAAGCCACAGATGATCAAGCTGTGAGGAATATTTACAACTTATGATTTAGATTTTAAGTTGTATTTTTTTTTAAACATTGGAAATTTATATTTGACAGCTTTGTAGATTAGGATTGAGAACTTTTAGTAGGCTGTTGAATGAATTTAGAGAGTAATGACAAAATAAAAAAAGTCTGTAGAGTAGCCTCTAATTCATCATGGTGCCAAAAATGGGCCGAGAACAGCAGGCACATTTCTGTATGTGCAGAAATAAGAAAACGTGCTATAAGTATCCAGTCCATTTGCAATTATTTGATATTTTTGGAACTGGCCTCTTTTATTTGACATTTTAGTTTGTCTTTTAGAAGTGGACATCCTCATCAAATTAACAGAAATATAGGAAAAGTCCAGAGGGTGTAGCTTATAGCTGGTTTAGACTATTTCTAGAGTCATAGTGTTTTTAGTTCTGCACTAACTCAGAGGCTGTAATATTCAGTACTAACACAGAATGGAGACATTAGTGATGTTACACTGTGTGGTGGCTGGTTGGTCTGTCTTTGCCTTCTCTCTTTGCTATTCAGTTAAAACATATGACATTGTTACACAATCATCCTTTTTTTTAGCTGTGCTAAAGTGAAACTAACTGAAAAAATGTTCCTTTTCCACTAATGTGCCAGATGTGTCGATGATTTTTATGGCCGCAATGATCATGAACGCTTTGTATTTTTCTACACTCTATGTTTGTACTGGTAGAGTATTTCTACACTGGTGTAAGTCTGTATGAATGTCTGTAGAGCCCAAATGCAATGTAACAAAGAGTTTTGTACAATATGTGACTTACAAATATACAAAAATTCAGTTCTTTCCCTGCGTGCTGTGTCATTCAATCAAACTGAGTCAATTTAATCAGATATTTTATTTACACAGAGCAGCATGTAGAAATTGGCGTGAAATGTTTAATTTTCTGGTTTGTTTTCATTATATCATTTGGAAATCTTCAGGAAAATTTGCAGTTAATCAGAGGAACATATGATCAATATGATGATTTGTCAAAGGATAATGAAACTTCTTGCAGCTGCATTAGGGTGATTAGATAATCCAACTTAACCTAAAACATAACTTCTAAGTGTTTAATTTCACACAAAAGAGACAGAAATACCATATTATAGCAAATGCCAAATAAGGAAGCACTAGCAGCGTCATCAGATTGATGACAAAGTCATTCCCACCACTGCCAGACATAACTTTGCTTTATTAAGTATTTGGAAGCACATTAATCAGTATCTTCTGTTTCTCTCACACAGTTCACAGCCGATGAACCGCTGAGCGATGATTAAACTTCCTGGATGATAGAGTGGTCTGATGAGTGGGACTGGCCAGTGGTTGCAGGTCTTATGATGCGTGAGGTAAAGTTATCAAAACAGGAAGTGCAGACCAGAATCAACATTGCACAGTCAAACTGCCTCAGTACTCGGGCTCATTTCAGCATGATATTTCCTCTGTTGGAAGAGCTCCTCTCTAGCCAGCAAAGTCCAGGCTGGAACCACATGATCAGTAATGTGATGAATAAAATATGTCCTGCAAGCTAAAAGTGGAGATATTGATGCTATATGTGGTATTTATTTATATATAACCATGAGGGAGGTGAGTGGATTGTGAGGAAAAAGTAAAAAGCAAGTCATAATTCAACACAGGTGCAGGCTTCCACACATACAAAATTTGCATTTTTTTCGATTCACACCACAAGCTGCTGCTGGCCAGGACTCCTTGCATGTCCTCTGATCCTCTTTAAGTGGACTTTTGGGAGGTTGCACTACTGAGACTGATCAATATCCTGCCCTAGGACACCTTTGAAGGTGACTTTACCCAAAATACACTCAAAAACACATTATTGGAAGCTCTTCATTGTGGGGTCTGTGGTTTAACAAGACTAGCCAGAATATTGACATGTTGTTTGTTTTTCAGATGTAATTTTGGAGGCTTTGAGCAAAACAAATCAGTCTCAGCAGCTGAGATCTTAAAACCCTCAGCAAATAAAACCAAACTATCTGCAATTCCATGGTTCAACACCATTAGGGATACACACGAAAACACAATTTTGTAATTCGGCGGAACTGACCTTTTAAGAGGAATATGTAGAGATCAAACTCTGGTCCACACAGATTGTTGAGCCTCACCAAACCTCAGTGCATCCTGCCACATCAACAGTCTACGTTCAGCAAAATCTACTTGCTACAGTACAAACAGGATACCTGTCATTTTGTATCATCTATTCAGAGAATAGTTACTGGATATGTAACTTCACCTGTAATTTATTTGGGCATATGTCAGATCTGAGTGGAGCTGTAAAATTACTGCGTTTTTCTGTTGTTATAAGATATTTTATCAGCTCATACAGTCTGTGTCTCTCGTTAATGTAACCCAGGTCCAGTGAAGGTCTTTGATTCAGCTCATATTTGCAAATCCTTAATTTTTTGAAACTAAGTGTCTCTATACAGTAACTGCATATTTCACAGAAAGCTCACAAGCTGCTACACGGAGTAGACAACACTGTTTTATCTTCTTTTTGCTGCAGCTCTGTATTTGCAGTGTTGTCCTCGTTCAACACGCGTCTGTGAAAGTAATTTCCCTGAGGGGGGGTTAATGTTTCAAACCATTGCAAGTACAGGAGTCAGATGAACTGAAGCGTCCACCGGCTTTTATGTTGATTCTGTTATAATGGTTTCTATTTTTAGTTCTGTAAATGTAAAAGCAATTCTTCAGTTCTGCTAGAAAGGTGCTGTAAAAAAGCCTGGGGATAATGGCAAAATAGCTCATACTGTGTGTGTGTAATTGAACATTATATCTCCATGAGTGTAGGGAGGCAACCGTGAATATCATAACGTAGCTTATAGTCAAGCCGACATGGTCAGGTTTCAGGCAGCTGCTTATGATGGTTTTTAAGTTTTTCTTTCTTTTCTCATTCACTGTTGCCATTCATTCATTTCCTTTAGTCCTCTTCTCTCTTCTGCTATCCACAGTTTTCCAACTTCACAGTCTCTTCTCACGCAAGGACTCAGACATCAGAGACGAGTTGCCTCTGATGGCAGCCAGACAGCCAGACATCTTCTTTTCTCACCACTTCAACAGGAAATGTGTTATATTTAACCTGCCACAGACATAAAGCGCTGATGTAGCTTTAAGCACACCAATCCATCACACAACTAACAAAACCAAAAAGACTAGAATCATCCAGATTTTAATGTCTTTAAAGGCAACAGTGGTGGAAAGGAGCACAAGTCAGCCTGTAAACAGTTTGTATGAAACGTTCAGTGAAGTCTAAGAAAATTATATGAGTGACTTCATGAGTCATCTCAGTTTGCGGACCACACATTTTAACAGAAAGTCTGAATTACAAACCGGTGGCATGGAGTTTGAAAGAATTTACCAGCCAGGAAGGGTCGAACCATAGACACTTATGTGTTGCAATATGGGGAATGTTGAAGCTTGACCCATACTAGGGACTACGAGTCACGATATCTGTCTCTAATAAGTCCTCCAACTTCAGGGAAATGCAACACTAAATTGCTAGGGTGCCTCCTTAAAGACAGACTTGATCCAGCTCAAAATATGCAAAGAACGAAGGCAGTAATAAAGATTTTACACATAATTAGTAGTCAATGCTATTATTGTTAGACATGAGAGTAGATGAGTAGTAGTAGACATTAGAGTTTATAAAGGGTTTATAGGTTTTAATAAAATATGCATTGAAGAGAACATTTTAACAGCCAGGCAAAAGTCTGAATCCACTTCAGATTAATGAAATTTGCAGAGACAGCAATCTTTATAGAGCCATGATAGTCATCATAGTTCTGAAAATATTAACGATATCCAGTTTGACAAATGACCAGAGGGACTTCTCAGAGGTTGACATTACATCAGAAGAGATTTTGTGTACTATTGGTTCTATCAAACATGGTATCTGATCGTATTCATTTGTGCAGAGTCTCTGTTGACAGACTTGAATGGGATTATTTAGCATCTGTTTTGTTTAGATAAACAAAACTAATTAACTTTGGTCCCATTTTATCTTCATGGATTCCAATTTTACGGTTTATAATTCTCCAATGTCACTAATCAACACAAACAGTCAATACTGTTTTTTCAGACTATCTGGTAGAATAAGGCAGGGTTGTCCACTGTCTCCATTATTATTCACTCTCACTATTGAACCCCTTCCCATGAAAACCAGATCACATAACCAGATACATGGTACTAAGATTGGAGGTGAAAGGTTATTTCTTGGTATGTTGACGATATTTTTGTTTATTTAAGCAATCTACTCAGTTCCAATTCTTTTTATGCTGCTTGACCTCTTTACATAATGCTTTCAATCTGAATTACCTGCAGATATTGGATACAACTTCCAGTGATATAAAGAGGTTTACATCCCATCTCCCTTGTATTAATTTCACTTTCATCACCACTGTCGTACTTCTTTCAAAAATTAAGATTTATTTCTTCCTTCATATGAAGAAGTAAGTCTCCAAGAATTACCTCTCAGGTTCTTCAGCTTCAACTGGTGGTCGTAATTAATTACCCACTTTCACAATGTATTTTCTCTTAGCTTAGCTGACCCAACTCAAACAATGATTCTCCAGTCACTTAAATGCAAGGGCTAAAATGGAATCACATGTTTCTCCCTGAAACCTGAAACATATACCTTATAATAACACATGAATTTACAAAAATTGCAAATAACCCTTGTTTAGAGAATCATCCATCCATCCATTTTCTTTACCGCTTATCCACACACCCTGACTACTGGCACCAATCCAACACATGATGGCTGAACGAAACAGGAGTATCGTGTGGAGCTATATCACAGCTGTCAATGAGCACATTAAACACATGAAAAACAACTAAAAACAGAACTGTGACCTGCAACAGAAAAGAAGAGAGGAGGAGGAAAATGCTTCAGACAGAGACAGAGAGTCTTTTCAGAGAGCATGAAATAGCCAGATATACAGTTTATAGTGGTAAAATTAATATTGTAGTCCAATCGGATCTTTAGCATTGGTTAATGTTACATTTTCAAAGTATGATTGGTCACCATTAGCTGTTACTTAAGCAGACCGGTTAAATATAGACAATATTTAGATATTCAAATAATATATTCAGCCCATTGACACTTATTATTAGTTATCTAAATTAAATCCATTTTAGTTACAACTCATGTTTGTCCAGCCTTGAGCCGGGCTGTGACAAAATGGGGGCTCATCCAGAATCAAATGAACCATGTTGGTAAGATGAAATCTAGCCTTTGTGGTAATTTGGCCTGCTTTTGTTTTTGCTACCTCCTGTGATGATGGCAGTCTGTCAATTTGTTTGTAGGCATTTGGAAAGAGTTTGCCTACCTGGTTACCAATTTTAGGAGTATCACATGAGTTTTGTTCTGTTTTGGGGAAGAGCAAATTTGTAGTCCTCCAGTATGTTACTGGAGTTTTTCCCACTATGTTTTGGTAACACACTCTGGCAATAAGTTTGTTTTAGCTTGACCTCTTAAAGTGGCAGTGAAAGTGGGTAGAGCTCTATGCTTGGAATCACGTCCATGGCTTTCTGGGGGTAACTGCATAGCAAGTGCTTACTGGACCAACTGGTTTACAGTGAATAAATACCCTCATCAGTAGCTGCCTGAAGATCAGGGTTTAGCTTATGTAGTTGTATTTGTGAGCCTAGAATGGGGAAGCTCCAGTTTGTTTGTGTGGACTACCTTTTGGTTTTGTTGATGCACATCAGGATTCAGCACTTTAGTTTTGTGTTTTGTCAGGTTTGTTTAATGAAAAGGGTTTGTTACCTTCCTGTCTGTATGTCTCATGTAGTCAGGGATTGGGCCTTGACGCTGTCACACACCTGATGCATTGTCTTTAGTGCTGTGGAGTCAGGGAGTTGGCCTTGACACACACATTAGTCATCTGTACAGTACCATCCCACATGGTTTTTGTTCTGTCCTCTCTCTGCTTATGCCACTATATTTTTGTTTCCTTAATATCTTAGATTCTTCCTCTGGTAGGAAGAAGGTTGCAGACATCTGAGGTTCGACAAGATGGTGAAACTCGTATAGGTGGTATTCTGTGTCAGAGATTAGTGGGATATGTACTTTGTCTTTAGTATTGTTTGTATTTCAACTGTTTAGCTAAAAGGACAAAGAACTAGCAAAAATTGCGAGAGGAAACGGTGATACAAGTGCAATAAGGAGCGAGTTCAAAAGGATGGGCCTTCAGAATAAGAGTTCCCTACTTCCCTTTTTGCCAGCAGGTTGACAGACTCATTTAGTTATGAAAAATGTATCAATCTCCAAATAAAATAAAGTTGAGTTACCATAAAGTTAAATTAACAAGCATCAAATCTATTTTCAAAATTCAAAGAATAAGCTCGATTTTTATCCTCATTAATGCTATTACAGTTAAGAACAGTGGACATGAACTTACATGTTTTGCAGCAGGTGGACAAGAATGTTTGACAGCATTTCAATATGTTGCTGCAAGAAACGATGGCTTTAATTTCAATGAAATACTGCTGCAAATCATTGCATTGTCATGTGAAATAGAAAAGTAAACAGGCTCACTCACAAGAACTAAATGGTCCTTCAACCTCTCTCACATACATTTGTACATATAGATAACCAGTCTGTTATTATTGTTATTGCTACTTCTCCCCTTTCACTCCATTATATTTGATTTTATTCCTCTTTCAGTGACAATAAATTTAGACTTTGGCATTAGAAAACTGACCTGATGATGGCATATCAACATTCTATAATCAGCTGCAAGAAAAATATGGTTTACCATCCAGCTGTTTTGTTTTTCTCAGTGACTAGGAGGCTTCTTGCAAGAACCCAAACAATCTGGTATTAAAACTTGCCGGCAACACAGATGTCACTAGACAAAAGTGGGAAAGAGACGTAGAGCTTAGCTTAAGTAACCAGAAATGGTCTGAATTATAAAGAAAAAAAATCCAATACTAATACTCTATAAATCAATTATAAGCCATGAATAAGAAAATCTTTTTGGGTGCCAGGTTATAAACAGTTGAAGGGATTTTTCACAACCTGGCAACCCAAAAGATTTCCTTATTTAAAGTTTATAAGTGATCTATAAGCATTAGTAAATTATTTGGTCTACACCTTATTCCTAGGTTTTAAAAAAAACAACCTTTGGGGGGCATTTTATCAGTGCATATGATGTTGTTTTAATGTAAATAAAATGTACCACCATGAGATGAACTCTTTCCCGCTGTCCTGTTCATACACACCAGTCGACACTTCCTGCCAGTGACTCTCCGTTGGCCCGGAGAGCTGCTGCTTACATAGTGCTGCTGGGCAAAGAATAGGACAAATCATGCATACAGCAGGGGGATCGACAGTCCGTCGGTCTGTCAGTTCCGCAGACAGACGCGCACACACATGCATACACAAACACACTCTCCAGTCTGAGAGCCAGTGATAACATAGCTCAGCGCACCCATCTCCTCATTTCCCGTGTCCTCGGCCAGAGTTGGTTCTGGCACCGCAGCTTCCGCTAACAGCTCCAGCCAGAGACATCAGAGCAGGACTGTATCCGCTCTGAGGTGTGTGACTGTGTCATCTCCGCTCTGTTCCCATAACCCAGCATGCCCCACTGTCCCCTCGCCCACCGCCAGTCACACAGAGACAGAGTCAGGATGAGCAGACCAGGTGAACGTTAAACAAAAGAGTGTCGAGTTTCCTTTGATGCTTCAACAAGATGAAGATCTACAACAAGATCTATAGTTTTCTATCTTAATGTGTCCTTATTAGGTTTTAGCAGAGCCAGAGGTCAAAAGGTCACCATGCTGACCTGAGCCGAGACATCAATACCTCTAATGCTTAAGTCTATACACCAGAAGAGAAGATCAATGCTTATTGATCCAAAGCAGCATTTCTGAATCACATCATGAAGGTTCACCCAGAGAAAACCCACTAATCATTTTTGACATTTCACATCAGCTGCTGTCGATGTGTGTCAGTGTCGTCACAGACAGTCAGCATGAAGGACGCTCAGTGGTGTAAACTGTGGATATCGACACGTCATTTTGATTATTTTTGTTTTCCATTGAATGTGAATATCTGAAAGAAGACTGGACCATCAGGTTTGGATCTAGATTAGTTGATTGACAATTAACTGGCGATTATTTTGACAATCGAATAATCGCTTTTTAAGCAAAAATGCAAAACATTTGCTTGTTTCAACTTCTCAAATGTGATGACTTGATGTATTTCTCTGTCATACATGATAGTAATCTGAATATCTTTGGGGTTTGAAAACAAGACATTTAAAGGCGAAACCTTTGACTCTTGGAAGTTATAACAGGTGTTTTTCTCTATTTTTTGACATTCTACAGACAAAGCAATTAATTGATTAATTGAGAAAAATAGCATAATCTTTAAAATCTCACCATGAAGCAGAAATGCCTGTTAGGAGGTGATCTGTTCCTGCAGTGAATAATCATGTGGGCATATCAGAAAACCGAGTAATGATAATAATGGGATTATATCTAGTGTTGATTTCATATCTGTTCCTACTGTTCATTTGTTATGTGTAAAGTTTTGTTTTCTTTGCTGTGCTTCAAATGTAGAAACTGTGATTAAAAGTAAAAATAAAGAGTGTCACTGATCTTTCATCTTTCACCACAGACGACTTAATGAAAGCCAAACACTATAGAATCACCATAAACATGATTACAACACTCCATCGTGAGGTAATGAGTCTGTTGACCAGTCATCTCTTGTAGTATTAAATAACACTTGCTTGTTTCCTTAATGAGCAAAAGTTAATGAGGTATGACTTGGAATTTGGTGTCTAAGGAGCAAAGTGTTGCATTATTAACATGGCGGAAAGCTGCTGGTGTGACGTATCCTCAATAACTCGTCTCTGTGAATGTCTCAATTTAAACTAGATGTCAGGTGGACTGAAGGAGCTCCGTGTCTCACAGAGGATGAAGAAGATTAAATAAAACAAGGACTGTAAAATTATGTGTTTACTCTGAAATTTAAAATGCAAATCTGTCATTAATTTGCAATGAATTGAACATTTGTTACTTCAGTGTTAAAGGGACAGTACAACATACAGTGTGAACACTAAACTACATTGTTATTAAAGGAGAAGATATTCTGTATTTTAAGCAAATCTGTTCAAACAAGTGCAATCATTTGTCACATCCTCAACTAATATAAATGTGGGAGCACTTAGATTTCATGCTACTGTCTCAACATTAATCTGAATTCAAACCTTTCATCTCCTTATAGTCAACTTCCGAGTATACACGTTAATTTGGAAGTGTAGTAGTTGATATTCTGAAGAATAACCTAAAATCTCACTACAGAAAATATTAACTAACCAATCTGAAGGCATATAAAACAGAAGTATAACAAGCTGTGAGAAGATAAAATCTTTACACTGTCAGTCTGAACATTTAGGAAGCAGGATGATGAGGCCCTGACTGAAGTGTTTGAAAGGTTCAAATGGTGGAGAAGAATGTACACGACTAATTAACTGAATGTGAAGATTTATGTCATTTTGTTTTATGTACACCATCATATGAAGACAGCGAGGTTGAGTTTGTTTGCTTTGAGACTTTAGTGAATATTTTTTTGTTTTGTGGGTTTATTGTGGTGGCTGTTAATATTTTGTTTGTGTTGAGGTGTATATGATGTGTGTTGATATTTGGAAAATTAAAATAAAATTTTACCCAACACCCAAGTCTAACATCTTTTCTCTGTATGGCTCAGGTTCTCCACCCTGTGGTGGCAGCGTGAACCGCTGTGTACTTGTATGACACAGGCAGCGTTAACTTATTCACACCACTGTTGCAGCAACATAAAGGTGTTTCTATATTTTCACCTTAACATCAGATTCTTGTTCAGATGTTTACCCCTGTAACTTTTTAAGATAACTTTTTCTGTGTATATTTGATAGATCCTCGCCAGCAGAACTTTAACATCAGTCATGTGGACAATAATAAGTAAAGCTAAAAGTATTATTTCCAATAATAATAGTAGTGAAGACAAGAGACTTGTGTAAAGTGACAAAGAAACCACACAAGCCGTGAAGCAGTAAAAAACTGTTTAGTAAAAAAAGCAATTTTCAACTATTTGGCATTAACTATTTACAATCACCTATAAGCTTGGTCACATAAAGATACCAGATTATATGATCTATACCTAAATAATAATAATGTCTTCTATGTAAATAAAAACAGAAATGATAAAATGCAGAGATGCTGTAAAGATTAGTTCAAAGAAACACAAATGTATTACTTTTCTTTCCGACATCATCTATAAAAATATCTAGAAAATTTGAAACAGAGTCAGCACAGAAAATCTACACAATCTTAGCTGCCGTGTTGCAGGACTAACAGACGAACGGGGCGTAGCGGTTATTACTGTTTACATCATCTACTATGTACAAAGTCCACAACCCAAGAACACAAGAACAGTGCAACAGAAAATGAAGTATGAACAGTGAGTCAGCGTTAAAGACACAAACAGACTGTTAAAGGGTGAAGAGATGAAGATGGACTGAAGAGGAACAAAGACTCGGCTGGTTTACATTCAGAGGAACCACAAAACAATGTTGGTTTCCTTCTAAAACACAGAAAAACAGACAAAAAAGATTTGCTTGAAACAGAGCATACTGAAATGTAGGGCTATGAAGAAAATCAGCACTATAATAGACTTAAAGTTGCCTTGTTGTGATGTTTTTTTGTGAGGAAGTGTCGAAACCTGCCACCTCATCTTGCTTTGGTGATTTCTCATAATGATTTTCAGTGAACAACAGAGAGCAGTAGACAAAGTGTAATTAGGTCTTTTGCAGTTGAGGATTAAAGATTAACAGAAATAAAACTAAGTGACACACAGCCCGTAAAAATAAAATTAAAAGGTGCATTATCTGTTTAGGATTAATGTGAGTTAGAATAAATGTGTCTTTACTAAAATAAGTTTTTTAGAAAGTGGAGTGTTAATCTTTTGTATCTTTGAGTGTAAATGTGCATATTTCTACAAATAAATCACAAGTGCAGGACTGTGTGTGTTGATCTACTGAACATGACAGTTGTCTCCTTGCTGTGTTTCTTCTCTTAAAAGTTTCTCTTTCTGCTCTGGAGTCTTCCGTAAACTCAGTGACCGACGAGGAGGTTTCTCCGGGCTACTTGGAGAAAGACGCTTCCTGTTGGCGCTGTCTGCTGTTGTACCAGTGGAGGGACTCTGGAGGGATAAGGACCCCAAAACCTTGAGAGAGGAAACGAGATGATACAGATGACAAGATAAAGAGAGAGGTAGGACATTGGTATTTTAAAAGAAATAAAAGTACATGTTGCAGTGACACCTGATGTTCAGACACAGTCACACAGCAAGATCAATCACGCAGGTACCTGAGACATTCTTTCCTCTTTTGATCCTTTGAACTGAAACCTCTACATCCTTCTAAATCCACTTCTGGTTCACTTCAGCTGACCTGACGCGATAAGAAGCGGACCTGACCTGACCTGGACTGACTCAAAGATGGGAGGGGGTCCGGATATCCTGAAGGAACATCAGGGGCCCAGCAACCTAAACTAACACATACCGCCCTGTTCATCCATGTGTAAAAGCTGCCTGACAGTGAGTGGAAATGTATCCAATGTGACACAGTGATTAACTGGTAATTACACTGCAGTGATTAGTTTCCTGTAAAAATAACACACCACAAAAAAGTCAAACTTCTCAGGAGAAGCAGACACATTCAAGTGCATTTTACTGACATTTGAGAGTATATGACCCTACAAGACACTAGCAGCACATGTTTAGTCCTATTCCACCATCTTGTCCTTTTTTCCTGCTCTATTCCTGGAGCCAGACTCCATTCTTTGAAATACTTTAGACTATTTGCAGTCACGTTAAAGTGTTTTAAAGAACTTGCTGTTTGTGTTGACATGAGTGTTGAGGGTTAATCATAAGGATTGCTGCTCACCTTGCTGTCAGATCCAGATGTGGAGGCAGCAGATGTCGTACAGGTCTGTTTGGCGGCCAGTCGAGGACTGCAGCGCTTCACTGTGGTTCTCCTCATGATGAATGGACTAGCCTCCCCCAGAGGAATATCAGCAAAACCTGACAGAGTACAAATGATGACTTATTTTCTTCTACTACAGAGAATGATTCTTATGATAAATGAAAATTTAATGATACTTTATTTTTCTGGCAATCCAACAAGTGTTCCGCTCAGTGATTTCGTGGAATCACCACATGGAGGTCATTTGAAATCTAAGAACAGTATTTCAAACTGACAGAAAGGTTTGAGAGTAGAGCACGATACTGTGATTATCCTTAAAAGGCCTGACTGTCTAAACTAAAACTTAATGCCAAATTTTTATCTGAATGTTGCTACGCCAAAAGTTTTGTTTACCTGGACAGAGAACAAACTACAGGGAATGTGTTTTCAAATTCTGACCAAGTCAAATGGCTGCTTCAGGCTGTGCAAGACCCATTAATCCAGCATGCTAAACATTTTTTACCTCTCTGCACCAGCTCAGGAAGTCCCTCCGGCCTGAACTCCTCATCTTCCTGTTGAGTTTTTGGTTTGGGCGTGGTCACTGTGTTGGCTCGGATCTTCTTTGTCAGGTTGTGAAGTGCCTCCTGTGCGCTGTCTTTATCACTCATATCACGGTGACCTCGTTTTCCCGAAGACCCCTGCGGAGACCTCTGAGGTGTTGAAGGAGCCATGTTCTCAGCGTTGTCCTCTAATTTTATTTCCTGATGTTTGGAGACAGATTTCCTTGCTGAGCGCCGGCGGCTGTCGGAGCTGTTTGAGTGGACGTTTGCTTCCTTAGCGTGTTTGGTGGCAGTGATCTGCTCCAGCCGTGTTGTCAGTGCGTCGTTGGTCTCTTCCAGTTTGTGGAATTCAACCATCAAGCTGCAGTATTTATCCATGCTCTCATCCGTCTCCCTACTCTTCTCCTCCAGAAGGTTGTTTAGTTCTTGCAATTCACTCTTCATCTCCTCCAGCTCTTTGTTCCTCTCCTCCAACTCCTCCTTCCTACCATCGAGTGCAGCCTTAAGATCTTCCACCTCCTTGTTTGTTTCTTCAGCCTGCAGCCTCTTCTCCTCCAGGGCTGTCTTCAGGTCTTCCACTTCTTTCTTCGTCTCCTCTGCCTGCATCTTCAGCTGGTTCACCTCAGTCTGTACCTCCTCACTGCTCCTTCCCTCTCCTGTAACAAGAACGTGGCCCAAGTTAACAAGACGATTCAGCTGTGCTTTCTAGAGATTTAATCTGAAGCACTGAAGTAAATGTAAAAAAGTATAATAACAAAACCTCAAATTCTACAGAAAACTGAATGATAAATCTGTAAATCATGTGTTCACCTGGGCTGTTCAACATCATTTGCTTTTCCTCCTCCAGCTGTTTGCAAGTTTTCATCCAAAGACTCATCTTGCTGTGGGCAGAGTCTCTCTCTTTAGACAGACGAGCAGCACGAGATGACAGCTCTGAGACCTTGAAGGGACAGACAGAAAGTGAAGATACTGAGATATGTGGAATTAAAATAAAAGAACAATTATAATTTTCACTTGTATCATAAGTTGTTGTCTGTGTAACTGTATAACAAGCTTCCTCATACACGGGCCATTTCAGAAATACCTTCATTTTCAATTTCAATCATCGTTTTAAAATGATTATTCCAACACTTATCTAAGAACAGCGTGTGCAAACATACTGCTGCTTTACATCTTTTAACTGTTGTGTTGTACTGAAGTGACTGATTGTGGCAGAGAAATTAGTAATTTAAGCTTTTCATGAGTAATGGTAAAAAGGTAAAATGATGATGATTATTCTTTATAGCTACAGAGTGAAATGGATCATTTTAAAGTGTTGCAACTTCCAAACCTGTGTTGACACGGTGATTGGAACTAGAAAATTATTTTTTCCCTATTTTAGACCTGAATAGATTTGTCTGTGTGCACATACCTGCTCACTGAGCTGTGAGATGGACAGTGCCAGTTTCGATTTTTCTCCTTCTGCTTTTTGCTTCTCTTGTTCCAGTGAAGAAAGAGCTGAAGACAAGTTCTCCTTCTCTTCTTCGATCAATGAAAGGGAAGACTGCAGTTGATGTTTTTCAGCTTCTAGCCTCTGTCTTTCCTCCTCTATTCTTTCTTTCTCTTCCTGCAGTGAAGAAACAGTTTGCTGCATGTTGTGTTTCTCCTCGCTAGAATGAAGCCTCTCGTTCTCATCTGCCAACACCTTTCTCTCTTGCTCGAGTTTCTCTTTTTCTTCTTCTATGGATGCAAGAGTGCAGCGCAGGCTATCTCTCTCTTGTTCTACTGACAAAAGGGTGGAGTGCAGTTTCTCTTTCTCCTCTACCAGGCGTCCATTTTCTCCTTCTATCTGTTCTTTCTCTGCCATAAGGGAAGAGATGGATTTCACTGAGGCTTGTTTCTCATCTGCCTCCCTCTCTTTCTCCTTTTCCAACACCTCTCTCTCTTCTTCTTTAGCTTTTATGAGTGTTTTAAGCTCCTTGATTTCTTCTTCCAAACCCTCAATACGAGACCTCAGATTGTTCCTCTCTTTCTCCCACTCCTCTCCCCGAGAGCGGAGGCCGTCTCTTTCTGTCTGCCACTCCTCCAGAGAACTCTGCAGACACTGTTTCTCTTTCTCCAACTCCACCAGCAGAGACTGCATCCTCTCTTTCTCCCCCTCAGTTTCTGCACTCTTTTGTCCAAGTGAGATCTCTCTCTGCCGAGAGGCTTCCAGCTGTGCCTGGAGGTCATCTACTTGTCTGGTTTGCCTCTCTGCTTCCTCTCTCATTCCTTTCTCCAGCTCCTCAACCCTGTATTTCTGTCTTTCCTCCTCTTCTCTTCTATCCATCTCTGCCTTTTCCAACCCTCTCTCCAGCTCCTCCTTAGCTGCCTTCAGTTCTTCTATCTCTCTGTTTTTTGTTTCCAGCTCTCGCTCCATGTGTTCTTTCTCAGATCTCAGGTTGTCCAGCGTGGCAGAAAGCTCTGACAGTTTCTCACTGAGCTCTCTCTTCTCCTCCTCCACCTAAAGGTCAGGAGGTGGTGAGGGTTGAACACAGAAAAGCAAGGAGTGGAGGAGAAATCAGGTTGATAAAGAAAGGAGAAAGGAGGAGAATTCCGATTAATATATTGCTTAATTGATTTACAACATAAAAAAAATCACAGATATATGGAAAAGGATTACAGATGAATGTACCTTTTTCCTCTCCTCCTCCAGCTCAGCTTTGGCTGTCTCAGCCTGTATAACAGCAAATAACATTTACATTTAATACAAGGTGACCAAACCTTCTCTTATATGAATTGTATCCAGGCAATGGTAAAAGTTAGCCGTCTCTTTATGTTTTTGTCAGACATAAATGTTTACGACAGAGTACCTGTAGCACTGCTTCCTCTAGATCTCGCTCTCCCTCTTCTTTCTCTCGCTCCAGGGCATCAATACGGTCTTGCAGTGAGTCTGACTTTCTCTGGGCAGCTACAGAGATGCAGAGTCACAGTCAGGCCAACTTCTTACAACACTGAAGAGGTTATGTAATTTCCAAAGATACAAGGAGTTACCTTTGAGCAGCTCTCCCATCTTTCTTTTCTTCCTCTCGTCCGACTCGATGCGGACCTGGAGCTTTTCAATACCTGTCCTCATCTGCTGGACCTCATCTTGTGTGGAGTTCAGACGAGAGGCAATCTCTCCTTTTTCTAGTAGAGAAGACTCCAGAGATTGTGACAGTTGACTCACCTCTACCTCTAAAGCCTTGGGATAGAAACAGGAGGGAAAACAAGGAATCAATACATGTTCTCTGTGAAAAACCAAACTCAAAAAGCAATTTTTAAAAGTATGCACACAACAAGATGCTTTGTATCATACTTCCCACTCACCTGTATCTTGCTGACCATGGACTCAGTGTTTTGATTGGTGGAGGTGTTGTCTTCTTTGATCTTGTCCAGCTGCCCGATAAGCTGCTCTTTTTCTCCACTCTGTTGGGAGATTGCCTGCTCCAGTGTCTTAATCTGCTCCAACAGCTTTAGAAAAAAAGAGAGAATGGACTTTTAAAGAACAAAACTGAAGCTAGATGTAAGCCAGACATGTGCATACTATCAGCAGCTCATAGCCTTTTGTATGTCAACATAAAAATCATCAGTATTTCTCCATCATCCTCATGGGCAACAGTGTTACAGAAAACACTTGTAACCAGGTCTCAGACCCTCAATAACGCCACCCTCTCTCTTCTCTATGTACGTACCTGCTGCCTCTCTGTCTTCACTTTCTCCATGTTGCTTTGCAGAGCTTCGTACTCCTTCCTCCCTGCTCTGATGTCGTCCTCCAGGATGGAGATTAAGTTTCTGGTGTCACCGTTAGTCTTCTCCAGACCGCGAACTTTCTCTCTCCATTGGCTCAAAGACTGGTTCAGCTCATCTCTCTCGTCAGAGCAGGACACGAGTTCAGATCTCAGCTGGGTCGTCTGGAGAGATGATGAGATTTAGAATTATTAAGCCACACTGATCGGTAAGCTTCAAACACAGAATATAGTTTTTGCATGGGGGAAATGTAATTGTATTTCTTTGATGGATAATTTTGCTGTTAATTTAACCACTTCAACATATTTTGATGTTTTAGCTCACAGGCTTTTGACCGAGCGCTCACCTCTGTCGTGAGTGTTTCTATCTGCTGCTCCATGCCTGAACACGTTCTCCTCTGAGTTTCCATCTCATCCTTCAGTGTGGTGCTCTCCTCCTGCAGGGTCTCCAGCTCACCCTCCATGCCCAGGATGTGCTGCTCCAGGTTAGCTTTCTCAGAGCGAACCCTCCTCAGCTCACTCTCCTGCTGAAGGAACTTCTCATCCCATCCACCTACAGAACAAAGCAAAATACAGGATTTTAGTATACATCTTTAACCCAATCACATGATATACTTCAATTCAAACTGCTTTTGTAAGTATGAACACACAAACAAAAAACGTAAGAAATGTACCTTTGGCCATTTCCAGTCCTTCTAGCATCTCCATAACATCAGCCAGCTGGCATTTAGCGGTTTGCAGCTGCAGAGTCAATGTCTCCCTCTCCTCCGACAGCCGAGCCATCTAAATATAAGCACACAGAGTTTGTATCGGTTAAGACACTTAAATGATAAATGCTATTACACTAGTACTAAAGTGGTATCTGGCATTCTGCAATTTATCTCTTCTACCTGATCAGTAAGGTCTTTCTGCTCCTTCAAAGCAACTTTCAGCTTATGTACTGCACTATGTGCTTCTTCCTCTGCTGCGTGAACTTTCTTCTCCAAGTTTTGAACTTGGACTTCCAAGTCAGAGGTCAGTTCCTTTCTCAGTGCAAGGTCGGAGCTCAGCAGGTCAAACTCTGATCGCAGGGTCTGGAGTTCATTTTCTTGTTTTGTGATTGTGTCCTTGTAGTGGTCGAGGTCATCGTGTGACTGGAATGACTCTGTCACTGGTGGACAGATAAAATAAAGACAAATCATGCATCAGAGTTCAATCAATATTTCATAGTCTGAATCATAATGCACACAAATCATCAAGTGTCTAGTTGAAGGCCCAGAAGTCGAAATATGACGTGATGCTTGTATTAGCTACACAACAGCCTGAGTTTTGTTTTAAAACTTTGTTGTTGTTGTAAAACAATGAAAGTGCAGAAAATGTTAAAAGCATTAATCTAAAGTGGGAGATAGGTAGTAAACAAAGTAAATAAACCCAAGAAAACACACAATTATTGAAACTGCAAGCATAAGCGCCATCTAATTACTCACCAGAGGATTTCAACTCTCTGGTCTCATCTGGGGATGAGGAAGGAAGAGACATCTCACAGTTTTCAGGTTTATCTTCAAGAACGTCCCTGGGACCGCTGTCAGCAGGAACCTGCAAGAAAGAAGAAGAACAAAACATCAAAGACTGACAACTAAGGTCATTTGGTTCACCTTATCCAAGCATACTGTATAATATTGCTTACATATATGGTATTTGCAGAAAAAAACTATAAAAAGCATGAATTTAAAAAGGCTGTAATAAAAAAATCGAACTTTTTGAAAGCAAAACTAAAAATACCACCTCATGGTTGTATGCCTCTGCCAACCAGTCAAGTGGCAGTTTTAATCCATGTCTGTCCAGACTCATAATATTTGTAGCAAAGACTTTGAAGAAATTAAATAAAAAGCTATTAAGTGTATTTTCCTTGTATGTATTCACACGCTTGGCCAATAAAGCTGATTCTGATAGAACACAAAGTTGTAGCCATGACAGTAGACAAAGTTTCACATGTGGATGCTGCTGCAAAGAATCTACAAATTCTAAAACGTGGATGCTTCACACACATCTTCAACCCGGCAGCACAGACGATCTGAACAATCACCACAGTTTCAATGTGGACACCCAAGATTAGTGTCACCAATTCAGTATCTGACCAAATGTGAAATATGGTCACAATCTGCCCTTCTGTTCCTGAGTTATGGCGTTGAATAATGGCCAGAAAAGTGTTTTTGTTTATGTTTGTTTGTGTTTATGATGTCACAGTGAAGTTGACCTTTTTGATATAAAATCATCACTTCATCATTTTATCCTGTTAGACATTTGTGTGAAACTTTGTCATAATTAGCATATGAATCCTTGAGTTATGGTCAACAACGTGTTTTGTGAGGTCACAGTGACCTTGACCTTTGACCACCAAAATCTAATCGGTTTATCTGTGAGTCCAAGTGGACGTTAGTGCCAATTTTGAAGAAATTCCCTCCAGGTGTTCCTGAGATATCGCGTTCACGGGAACTGGTCATATGGATGGGGAACCTGAAAACATAATGCTTCCAGCCACAGCTGTCACTGGCATAAAAACACTCACAGCTGTTGTTGGTCTCCTAACGCTAATATATTGTTGTAATAATTGTCTTCTACCTGATCCAAGGGTTGCTGCTGATGGAGCACCTCCTCGTTTCTCCTCATTTCCTCTCCGTCAGCTGCAAACTCATCCCTCTTCTCCTCCAAATGTTCCTGGATCATCGCTTGTTCGATGATGTCTCCCTTGGAAACCGACTCTGACTCACTACCAGGTGAGAGGTAGATTCTTTATTCATCACGTTAAAAAACAACAACAAACCCCCTCCCCCCCACATTCAACACACAATAGTGCATTGTATATGTCTGCTCAGTGCAAAAGTCATCGTACCTGAAAGACTCGTCAGACTGATGGGAAAAATCACCCAGTTCAGACACCTCAGTGCTCAGTTGTTCCTTTACTGGAAGGGCATCGAGTTCTGTCTCCATACTGGGCTCCACATCGGTGTGGCCTGCTGCTTCTGCTGAGGAAACCATGACAGATCATTCAATCTAAATACATGTATTGAAAATTTAAGTGACAATCACAATACATTAAATCTGACAAAGCAGTGTTAAAAAAAACAACAACAAAAAAAACAAAACAAAACTTGAATCTAGATTTGTTTGACACTCACCACAGATTTCTGTCTCCCCAGACTCCATGTGGCTGAGTTTCTCTCCTGAGCTCTGGGTTCCCTGTGATTCGGAGAGCTGCTGTATGAGGCTGTGTTGTTGGCCCACCTGCTCCAGCATTGAATCGTACTGCTGCTTGAACACAGTCAGCTCTTTTTGTAGACCAGCCAGCTTCTGTTGCAGTTCAGCCTGCTCTGCCTCAAACTGTTGGCTCCTGTAATACAACATAAAAGTTACTATTATCATTCAAGCTAATATTAATAGTATAAAACCAAGAAAAAAGGCAGAAGATCTACCTCTCTCTGTTCTCTTCCTCCGTTCTCTTGTCCCTCATTTCAAGCTGCTCCTTCAGCCTCTGGTGCTCCTGTTCTGACGACAGGAGGGAGCACTGGATACACTCCTTCTCCTCTTTGAGTGAAGCCACCTCATCTTCATGCCTCTCGATTCTCTCTTGTAACTGCAACTTATCTTCAGTGATTTGATCAACACTGGATTGTAATTTTGTGTTCTCTTCAGTCAGCTGATTGTTGTTTATCTCCAGCTGAAGCTTCTCTTCAGCTACTTGATTCAAATTGGTTTCTAATTTGCTTGTCTTAGAGGTTAGTTCACTAAGTTCAGCCTCAAGTTGGGATTTTTCCTCATTTATCAGATTCAGGGTAACATCTAGTTGGGCTTTCTCATTAATGAGCTGCTTCAAGGTTGATCCAGCTTCTTGTTTCTCTGCAGTCATTTGTTCGATCTTTGCCTGTGTTTGCTGTTTTTCTTCAGTTAACTGCTTAACATTGGTCTGCAGGTGCTTGTTCTCTTCACCTAGCTTGTCTAGGTTGGCTTCCAACTGTTTCTTCTCTGCATTTATTTGCATCATGTCAGTTTCGACTTGCTCTTTCTCATCTGTTAATTGTTTCAAAGTAGTCTCGAGGCTGTTTCTCTCCTGAAGTAGCTGGTTGACATTATTGTCTTTGTCTTCAATTATCTGCCTGAGGCTTGTCTCTAGCTTGACCTTTTCCTCTGTGATCTGACTGAGTTTAGACTCTAATGTAGAAACTTCTGTCTCCAGTTGGCTTCGTTGGATAGCGTCCTCTTCCAGACGAGTTATGTCATTGCTCCTCTCCAATAGCTCCTCTTTAGCTGTGACGTACTGTGACTCCAGCACAGAGTTCTGAGACTCAACCTCCTCTAACCGGGCTTCCAAGACAGATACCTAAAAAAAGAAGAAGATGGAAATAAACATTAATAAGGTACAGAGCAACAGAAGCATCTCCTGAATTTCCCTACTCATGATGCCAATTTGTTGCCTGAACTTTTGACAAGTAAACAAACCAGGCATGGGTAAGCCGCATTCAATTTGCAGCCTTTATGGAAATACATTGAAAATTAATCTCCACACTATACAGATTTTGTGTAAGATACTGGGTCTACCTGGGCTTTGCTGTCTTCCAGCCGGAACTCCATGTCAGACATCTGGGTTTGGTTGTGTGCTAGCTGAGCCTCCAGTGACTCTATAGTTCCCTTCAGCTCCTCCACCTGGCTGTCAAAAGAGTTCATGGCTGTCTCATTGTCCTCAAGGTCCATTTGAAGCATCTCCAGTTGCACCTTCAAGTAAACAGTTATATGAAAAAAAAAATTAAATGACTTATTTACATTATTTGAAAATAAGATTACCACTTGTGACCCCGCATTCATATAAATCCCTGATCAGGTCTAATATAATATATTACAGTTGAGATGCACTAGAATGTAACCAAGAATGCATTAATAATCAAACCTTGATTTTGTTCATGGCGACCATCTTCTCTTTCAGGAGATCTGATGTTTTGGTCTGTTCTGCTTCCGCTTTATTCAGCTTCTCCTTCAGACTCTTTATCGTTCCGTCTCTCTCTTCCAGGCCGCGTGAAGCTGCAGACAGAGTCGTCTTCATGGTCTTGATCTCTTCCCGACGAGAAGCTGATTCCACTTTGGCAGCGGCTACAGCTCGCTCAGCGGCTTCAAGCTGCTCTTTAAGGCTCTTCTCTTTGTTCAGGAAACTTTCAATTTCCAAAGCATGATTTTCTGACTCATTGCTCATGTTCTCTTTGAGCTCTTTCACCTCTTTTTCCAAAGCAGAGATCAAGTTAATTTTCTCAGTCAGGGTGTTCTCCAAGTTGGACTTGATTTCGACAGTGGAGGAGTGACTCTTCTCAAGAGCTTCTAGACACTTTTTAAGGTCAACGTGGGACTGGTTGACCACATCAAGTTCATTCTTCAATACTGGAAGCTTCTCTGCAGCATCTTTGTTCACAGTTATCTCCTCTTCTAAGGAAGATATCTGCTCCAGAAGGTTGTTTATCTTCTCAGCCTGAGCCTGTGCGAGGATCTTGATAAGAAACAGGAACATGAGGAAAATTAAGCTTATTTGGATTTGAGGAAACTGAACTGTGTACTACAGACAGACAAAGATACAAATCAACAAAGTTTGTATTTGTACATTACAAAAGATAATTCTGGTACATAAAACAATATTTTACCTCTGCTTCTTTCTTCATCTCTTGAACAACAGTCTCCAGCTCTGCATTTTGTTTCTCCAGAGACAAAATCTGAGCTTCATCTTCTCTGAGCCGCTTCTCCTTCTCCTCTGTCTGGCTCTGCAGATCTTTCAGCTCCTCCTCTAACTGTTTGAACTCTTCTGATTTTTTCTCGTACATCTTTTTGTGTTCCTCTTCTTTGTCTGACAGCGTCTTAATTTGCTTCTGCAGCTCAGCTCCCAGCTGCTCCTGGACCTTAAGGAACTGATCCATAGAACTGATCTAAAACATGAGGAGAAATTTCAACTATGGCTTATGTTGGTTAAGACTAAAGAAAGGAATGATACTCAGCATAATGATGTGCTATGAAAAAGCAGAGGTCATGACATCATAAAGTCAACAGGTTTCATTTTACTGAGATTAAAAACACTCAATACCCAGTCAAAATACTATGATACTTCTCATCTCAGAGTACCAGACACAAAAATTGGGTAAATATTAAATCTATGAGAAAAACAATTTGATAAAATCAGAATATTAGTCCTTTTGTATTATTACAATATTAGATTATTTTGTACATTTGATATTGTAATCTAATACAACACCACCACCACTACAACCTAAAAATGGCCATAGAGATGAATCAACTCCTCCCTGACATTGTCTCAACAACAATTATAATTGTCATATAATCGTATTCATTACAGGACTGTTATATTGGATTTAATTACACTGTACTTTTTTTTCCAATTTACTCCTTGTATGCTTTTACAGTTTTGTCCAGCATTTTAAGAGGCCAATTATCTCAAAAGCTTTACTTCCTAAACTAACTAACAAGAAATGACAGAATGAGTAAACAGAAGACCAATGATTAAATAAATAAAATGAACGAATAATCAAAAGAATCAAAAAGTTTCAGTTTCCGTTTAAGTCCAATAAAACAGACCTGGTTTTTGGTGAGCAGCAGCTCTTGCTGAGCTTCCTCCATACGCAGCTTGATCTGCTCTGTCTCCTCAGCCTTGGCTGCAACACTATCTTCACATTGCTTCAGCAGGGCTGCCTTCTCCTCCACCAACCTAGCAGAGATTTGAGATGATGATGACATGAAAATACACATGTTAAAAGCAAGTTGTGTTTATTGTTTCTCCAAGGAGACAATTGGGACACAGTATTCATATAATCCTTATATCATAAGGCATTCCTGACTATTTTATTGTGGCTGTGTCCGTCACCCTCCTGTAAACTCTTGTTGCACAGTGAAGCAAGGTAGTATCAACACCTTTCTCACAGTCTAACAAAAACTCTTTCCTTAACAAATTTTATAAAGTTTGTAAAGATAAGACTTATCACAGGGCTGTTGTACTGGGAAAAAGAGTTGATACAAAACTACTAAGTAAAAAACAACATATAAAACCCCCACCTGATATTTTGCTCCTCCTGTTGTGCAGTGGCCTGAGCGAGGCTCTCCCTCAGCTGGCTGATTTCAGCTTGGCCCAGCTCTATCAGCTGGTCTTTGGAGCGGGCCAAGTCGCAGGCTGTCTGGTGCTCATCCTGCAGCTGAGTGTTGGTCCTCTCAGCCTGCTCTGCTCGAGTAATTTCTTTTCTCAACTGTGTCTCCAGGTCTTTTACCTGTTCAGATAAAAGAATAAGTACTAGGCCAAAAGTATTCTCTTTTTCAGCAAGTGCTGGTTAAAATTTATATATTCAACTGCTATTGATTCTTTAGCTTTAGGCCCAATCATTTAAAAATAAAATGTTATTACATGTCCTGTATTGTTACCAGATGCCAAAATCTGAAAGTACATTGCAATTCAATGATGCAGAAACATTGTTTATCAACTTATTGCAGCACAGCAATGCTTGTATCTCTGAGATATATTTATATTTGGTAAATGTTGTGTTTTGTGATGTCAGAGTTTTATTGTTATTATTTGTTGTCTGTTTTTCTTTCATTTTCCCCTTTAGTATCAATAAAAATAGAAATAAAAACTTATTGTAGCACAGGAAGCATAAGAAGGGATGTTTTCTATCAATCACTACATTCAACATTTTAAGATGTCTCATGTTTTATGTCTCACCCGGAAATTACTGTTGTCAGGGCTCATAACTCAAACATGGATGGAACCTGACACAAGACTAAAATTAAAATTTCAGAGGAGATCTCCATTGGTACATAACTTTTAGTAGAGGGCTATTCTTTACCCATAAACCAATTATTTTTGCTTATGTCTCTTGGAGACTATCAGACCTGCTGTACCTTGAGATAACCCACTTCACAGGAATATTAATACACACAAAAAGGGAAAACAATTGAATAACATAAAAAGTCACCTGTGCTTCAAGCTGTGCCACTTGCACGCCAACATTCTCCAGGTCTTTGGTGTGCTTCTGTCCAGCCTCAGACAATTTAGACTGGAGCTCATTGTACTGATGTTCCCTCTCCTCCAACTCTGTGCTCTTATTGAGGAGTTCTCCTTTCAAAGAATCGATGTGAGCAGACAGACTGGCCTTGTCTCCCTCTACACTCCTGAGCTGCTTCTACAATAATGAAAATACAAGTATTTAGGTTGAGGGTAAACTACTTAAAGACTAACCTCAATCTGGACATAATGTGTGGTATATCTGAGTGTATATATAAAGGACCACTGCATCTTACCTTAAGTTCATCTGTAGTCTCATTCAGCGAGCTGAGACTGTTCTCCAAGTTGCCAATTTTGTCAGTGAGCTCCTTTTGCACTGCCTCAGTTTCATTAATCAGGGTCTCCTTCTCTTTCTTCCACTCCAGCAGAGATTGATGTTCTTGTTTCAGTTCCTTACACTCATTCTGACTCACAGTGAGACTGTTTTTCAGCTCTTGGCTCTCCTTCTCTATGGCAGTCAACCTGTTGGTCAGCTGCTCTGTCTCTTGCTTCTGTGTCTGCAGTTCTTTCTGAGATCTACAGTGTGATCAAATATATTCAGAATGATTGAACAGCTGATTAAATATCACAGACATATTATTCTCTTTACTCTTTCATAAAGTGTGACTGAATTTCCTTCTTCTGTGCAGTAAAATAATGTCATTTTTCACCTGTCATTTTTGGTCTCTGCATCAGAAAGTGTCTTCTTCAAGTTTTCCAGGTCCCGGGATGAAGTTTGAGTCTGCTGTTCCAGTTTAGACTGAAGTCTCTTCAGCTCCTCCGCCTGCCCCTCTGATTTAGCTGATAAGCAAAAAGACAATCAAGGTAAAAAACTAAACAAAAAACTAAACACATAACCTGAGCTAATTCACCATCACTTCAACTAAGTTACCTTTGAGGTCATCTAGTAGTCCCTGGGTGCGTTTGAAACTCTGGTCTGAGGTCTTTTTCTCTTCCTCCAGCTGAGACAGACGCCTGGTGCTCTGGTCCAACTGGACAGATGCACAGTTCTTCTCTTTCTGCAGCTCCTGGAGTCAGGAAGGGAGGGAGGACAAGAATGAGAGAGGAAAATGAGTGGCACCAAAAGATGATGGAAAGACATGGAGACCAAGACAAATTAGTGTGGTGGGGAAAAAAAGGAAAAGTGAAGGAAGAATATTGAATATGGAAGACCTGCTCTTTGCATTGAGACAAATTTGTATGTATTGAAACCTTTACATTTGGGTAATTTGCTCAAAATATGATGATATGTGACATTTTTTTATTCCTCCATTATCTTTTCTCACAATTTGGAATTTGCTTAAGACTTGCTAGTGACTTGTCAATTCACCATTAAAGGAAGTGTATCCTATGCTAAAAGCAACTTCTGAAAATATTTGATTTTTAAAAGGTTTTTTTAAAAAAACAAAAAAACAAAACCTTTTAAAACCTTTTTAAAAAAAAACAAACCTTTAAAAAAAAAAAAAAAAAAAAAAAAAAAAAAAAAAAAAAGCAAAACAAATTAGCAATTGTATTTTGTGTTTTCCTTTTGAAGTGAGAGTTGTTTGACCCAACCGACACACCGACAGCTCATTTCAGAAACATGGCAGTGGGACCCACCTCCATTTTCTTGCGGAGGTCCTGCTCTTTGGTCTGGCTGGCCTGGAGGCTCTGCTCTGACCTCAGGAGTTTCTGTTTGTGCTCCTCCACCTCCCTCTCAGTCTGACTCTTCTGGAAACTCATCTGGGGGAGCAAGAGAGAAGAGTCAAGGAGAGGACATATAACTGCAAAAAGAAGAGCAACTAACTGAGGATTCAGTGACATGTTGAGAAGTTGATGTGTGAAGAAAGAAAGAATTAGTGTTGGTGAAGCAAGAGCAGAACAGAGATATTACCTTCTCCATGTCAGCCTGCAGTATGTTGTATTCTTTTTTGGACTGTTGGATCTCTTGTGTAAGCTTAGTTCTGGTCTGGTTAAGCTGCTGGTCCAAAGCCTGATGAGAACTCTGCAGCTGAGCTAGCTCCTGTACAGGATGTAACAGGTACAAAACTTTTTGATTAAAATACAGAAGTCTTTTTAAAATGCATACATACATAATGTTTAATAAATCTTAAAATAGGTCTAAGGTCTAATGGTGCAACTTCATGGTGTAGCACCTTCTGACTGTCTCTCTCCTGGTCCTTGAGTTTCTGCTCCAGGGCTCGTCTGCAGCTCTCAGCATTGTGTCTCTGACAGTTCATCTCCTCTGTGACTTGTTTCAGCTTCTGCTCAACTGATGAACACTAAGGGAAATAAACAGCAAAATTTTAGCCACCTCTATCAGTCATATATGCGTTTTCCTCTGTTTTACCCATCTTTTCTATATTTTTGTCCTCCAAACTGTGTAATCCAGCAGAAAAAAAAATCTATCCAGCAATAATTAAGTCTCTATGCACAAATCACAGAAATCTACCTTGGCTTCAAGCTGCTGGTGTCGGTCTGTGGCCTGACTCAACTCATGGCTGTGCTTGGCCAGGTCTCTGTCCCGTTCAGTCAGGTCTTTACGGGCCTGGTTCAGTTGGGTTTGTAGCTCCTGCAGTTTAGAGGCTTGGCTACGAATTTCCTTCTCCTGATTGGACAGACTCCTCTCCAGCTCTGACACACGGCCACGCAGCTCTGATAAAGAAATGGTAAAAATTCAAGCCCTCTTGCAAGACATGTTCAACTTGTTCAACCCAAATGATGCTACTTAAAATACATTTTTCAAGAGGAATGCAAACCAAAGGGGTAAAAAAAATGTGACAAATAAAAGGCTGGCTAATATTTTACTGAGAAGATACCAAACACAAGATAGTAATTCTAATATACATCATAAACAACCCACCTGTGTTGAGAGTCTTTAGCTGCTCCATCTGTTGGGAGGACCCAGCGGGACTCTGCATTGCTCTGGAAGAGCTCATTCGCTGGCAGGATTTGATAGGTGTCTCCTCGTGGGCGTCCCACAGAGATGCCCCCCGCCTCTTCAGAGGCGTTTCCATTGCATCCTGGCGGCTGTGAGCCTGATCTTGCTGTTGCCATGGGAATATGGAAGATCCAGCTTGGCGGGCAGCAATGTCCTTGTGGCTTACACTGACTGATGACTGATTCAACATCTAGAAAAGACAAATTAACATCATCAAATCAACTAAAAAGACACAAACACACACATAATAAATAATACTAATGTACTCACTTTGACCTGCAGGACTTTGAGTTCAGTCTCCAGCCTTTTTCTTTCTTCCACCTCCTGGTTGTATTTCTCCTGAAGATCCTCTAGTTTGTTATCTGAAGCACACAAGTACAATTTAAATCAGGGGTCAGGGTGTAAAAAAAAAAAAAAAAAAAAAAAAGAGGTGAAAAAAGGCAGAGATGGAAACAGGGACAAAAGGAGAAAACGGACAGGACCACTAAAAATAATTACAATAATACAATAATTTCTTAAATATACAGCATGAACTTTTGGGACAGTAAAACAAATGGAGATACCCTGCTGTCTGTAAGATTGCACAGGAGCTGGAGTAGAGAAACTCTTCTGTGGAGTGGTGTAAGGCTGAAGATCAACAGAAGAGGATGACAAGGAAGAAGAGCCAGCAGGTTGAGAGCGATCCAGTTCATTTTTATATCTGAGCAGATGGAAAGACAACAAAGACAGCTTCATTAGCCATCAAAAGACAGGATTTGAGTTCTTTCCGTCAAGTTAACATGATTCATATTTTTTCATTTCAAGCATTACTTAATGACAATGTGATAAAGAGCAGAGTCACAGGAGTAACATTTACAAATCCTGCATATCAACAGACATACAACTGAACTCACTTCTTGAGCTCCTGCTCCAGTCGTTCTATGGTCTTCCTGCAGGAGTTGAGCTGACCCTCCAGGTAGCTCACCTAGGTTCAGGAACAGGGTTCAGTCAAGATCACAGGAGGTTAAAATGTCATGTTTAATTCCAGATATGCATGATAACCTGGACCTCATCTACCTTTTTGGTTGTGTACTACTGATGGCTAACAAAAACAGATGAAGTACTACTTCACATGTTTGCCCACTGGAGAGTTCAACACTACATCACACTCACTTTCTCTCTGATTACTGTAAGACATTCCAGTAATACAAATCCATTGTCCGTCTGCTCAAAATTGCATTCAAATGTATACTACTGAAACTCAAACTCAGTTTCCCTTGGCTTGGTATTGTTTTTGTCTAATACGACATTTAGATCTGTAGTGTACTTTTTGTAATTGAAAGCTTAAACCAGCAATCCTGACCTTGCAGCTATATTTCATCTGAAGAGAATATTTGTTATAAGGAAACTTGATTCACTGTCTTTCACAAAGCCTATAATAGAATCTTGTACACTAAGATTTTGCAGAAACCAAAACTGAAAGCTGTTAATTATCAGTGCAGCAACAGTTGTCATGTCCAGTAAAAATTAAATAGAAGAACAACTGCAGCTGATATTTCTTTCTTTCTCACTCTAGTAAACTGACCTGCTGCTCTTTGACTCCCAGGTCATGGGCAACCTTTTGACGGGCTTTCTCAAGAGAGTCACATGACTCTACTAAGGACTGGTTCTCTCTTTTCAAAGCAGACATCTCGGTGCGTTCACTGTCCACCTAGAGAAAGTAACAAACAGATAGGTAATGGAAGTAATTCTACTTTTTAAAAATATTTTTAATTTCGTGTGTAGTTTTTCTAATAGGGTTTCTATTTAATTTCACCAAATGAATCAATACAGTTTTATTCATCTACACATATTCATTTTTCAATCCATTCATCCTCTCCTCTTATACACTGACCTTTTGTTTCTGTTTCTGCAGGGCGGCCTCTAAGGAGTCCATCTGAAACTGTTTTTGGGACCTCTCCTTCTTCAGTTTGTCCAGCTGGACCTCCATCTCCTGGATCTTCTGCAGGGCTTTCCCTGGAAGTCCATCCTTCCACTCCTCCACCGCCCAGCTCATGGTTAATTACCTGATTAAACAGACATTACTTCAGTTAAACGGGGGAAACAACAGAAATCTGCAAATTAAGTATGTTTACGCATACAAGGTATCTGACTTCGGTTTAGTGGTTCTCAATGTAACAACACAGCAATCTCCAGAAATATACACAAGGAATGACTATATATAGGTGAAACCATGTGATGAAAACAAAAAAATTAACTTACAACACTGCACAGCATAACAGGGCATGGAGAGTTCAGTGGTAACATTAAGTCACATTAAACGTTATGTTAATCCCCTCTTTTCTTTTAATTTGCCATTTACACCTAACAAGCACAGCAGCAAGCTAATCGACGCTAACTACATATTTATTTAACATAACGTACCGTTGGCTAATTAAATAACGTTAGTTAACTAACGTTAATGGTAACAAGAAGGCAACAATAGTACCAAGATTAACGTTATCTTCCTCCTCACATTAATGCGTTGTATTTTAGTTGTAAAGAGACGGTATAACAGTAACGTAAACGTTTAGACTAGCGTTCATTTAATAACTTGGTCACTACCAAGCGTTATTTTTTAAACAACGTGGGGGCATGAAAGTTGGCTATTGTTAGCTACGTTACAGTTAACCGTAATGTTAGCTACCGTTACCATATACGCCTCAACGTTATTTATCTTATTGATCGACTAGTTAAACACACATCTGAGATAATTACTAACTTTAACGTTAACGTTGCGTTAATTTAAAGCGAACCGTTAAAATTGCGTTGGGTTACCAGTATAATTTAAAGCAGTGACTGTTGTTAATGTTAAACTAACGTTAGTTAACTTGAGTTGAACACGGTTGAGCAAATCCGAAAGCTAACGTTAAGAAAGTCAATTAACGTTACACTTTAAACATTGATTTTAAACACAATTCAACCATCCAACAGGTTGGAACTACTAAATGTGTTGTGATCTTAAAGCTAGAATGAATACCTGCAAACATTAAGATTAAAGATAGCTGCACTTACTTTGGGCGCCGCGCTTCTTTATCAGTCAGAAGCTGTTTGAGTTGTTCTCGTTGAAAAATTCAAACTCCACCGGAGGAAACCGCAATTCACTCAGCTCCATGCCCATTGGCCAGTGCTCGTGACGTTCGTCATACAACGCACATGATTGGTTCACCTCTGTTCCTTGTCTGAACACTGCCACCACGTGGTGTTATTTGTAAGTACTTATAAACAATGTCAGGATGTCAAACAGGCATCCTTTGAATCTCTTGTTTATCTAACCCACCATTAACTTCCCTAAACTATCGGATATAATCAGTTAAACAAACTTAGGGTGGGGCGAGAAGCTCGTGAGCCATTTCATGTTGAATCTAAAATATTTTAAGTCCTCCTCCATTGAAAAATATGTTTTTTCTTGTTCCTTCAGTTGGATGTTTTAGCTTCACTGTGCAGAATGACGTATCCGCATAGTTTGACATTTGAAGGCTGTTTTCACATTCATCTGCTGAGGAGGAAAGTTTCTGTGCTCATCTTAAACCTGAGTTTAAGGCGTGCACCTACAAACATGATTTGTGACATCACGACTAGTTTGGAGCCAATCGAGGTCCAGTATACAATTTATACAAGTGTGATGTGGAAATCTTGAAGCCTCCAGTGCACAGATATTGAAAAAAAAGAAACATTTATACTTGTCTGCTTGCCTTGGACCACTGAAAAACAGCTGATATGAATTTGCAAGTGCAGCAAGATTACTGCAGGATATTTAAGATCAACAAATAAGTATACTGTATATCACACAGCAAGTGCCATACTGTCATTTATTGGGATCCACTGACATAGTACAGTAAGAATCAGAGGCTCAGGATTTAGGTATGCATTCCATTAGAATAACATTCATGCCTGATAAAGAATCAGTTCCTTACAGAAACGGCAAGAAACATCACATGGGTGACCTTTCAATTAGTCCTCATCTGGTTTTGTATGTGCAGCATGAGTATAGATTGCAATATGTTATCCTTTGTGCCACTTGTTTTATCTTTCATGACATCTGAATAGAAAACAAATTATATGCATTTTCTGTCTGTGTAACCAGAAGTACTCGAATTTGGCAGAGGGCTTAGATGGTTGTTTTTGCTAGTGTAAACCAGTCTGCAGACTCACTTGTCATGGTGCTTTTCCTTTGTAAAAATGTACAGAAAAATAACCATGAGGCATTGTTAAAATTGTGTTTCTGGATTACCTATGCAAAGCTGTAAGGCAGGCACCCTCTAGATGCATTTTTGCAGGTGAGAAATCCAGTCACCTATCCAGGAGTTGCTACAGAATGTGACCACAGGCAACTCATGACAGTGGGCTATTTCTAGCGCTCAGCACTCCATATTCATCTGGTGCATAAAACTGGATCCATAGTAAACATGATGGAGAAGCTACAGCCTTTAAGAAGGATTTTGACCTTTGACGAAAGTTCCTCTGGCGGTGCAACCATCCACTGACAGAAACAGATAAACTGAAACAAAAGCTAACAGGTTTGCCATTTTGACATCATTTTGTCACAAACAAGAAGCCTTAAATTAAGTAAGGCCAAAATGATAATCTTTGCATTGCCTTAATTTGCAGCTTCTTTCAACCTCCATCACTCCCTACCGACTTAGCCTCAGATTTATAAGAGCAACAAATGACAGAAAGCAAATCCAGTTGCCTTTGACTTGGGATTTCTAAATAATGATTTAGTCAAATCAAATCTCAGCAGAGAGAAAACTACAGGTTCCTCCTCCTCATGATGTAGGGGTCTTAGTTTCTAAAGCGCCCATTTAAAACCACAAAACACAGCAACCTTTTGTTTTGTCTCACTTCTCTTAATCACAACTTAAATGTACCACCCACACAGATTCTTAAAATTTGTTTTACGTACCCATTCCTGCTGAAGGTAATGCTACCTTAAAAATGCCATGTTGGTAAAACAGCTGCTATACATCATGGTCTTTAAATCACCCCAGTCTATTTAAGAAATACTGCATTCATTCATGTTGACTATAAAGTTTAAAGTGTATGGTGAGGATGATTATATCCCCCCTTGTTATTATTTTAACAAAATGTAAAAGGTATATCCTGCCCACTGCTGCTAAGGTGACTTGATGGTCCAGTCCCAGGGTCATGACAATCTGGATTCATGAAGCGTTTGAAAAAACATTAAAAAAGGTACAATTTTGTATCTCTTGACAAAAGGAAACAAAAGCTACAGTGTTGTGCCTTTTTTCCTGACAGCAAAGGGCTCATAGTACCAATGTCTTCAGTGCGACTTACGAGGCAAACTGGTCTCAGATCAGCAGCCCTGTTTAAGGATATACTATGAACAGAGAATTATAGCTGGTTCCTCATCAGTTAAACCCGTGGCCCTTTTGGTCAACAAGCCTCATAGGAAATAACAAAATACACAACATAAACAGTAAAACATGCAACACTTTCTGGTTCTTTAAAAACAGGCAAAAAGTATATAAGACAAGCTAATCAAACCACTGGTTATTCATTCAGGAATAGTTTTTGCATTCTCTTCTCCGTTGCTACAGAGTACCTGATGCATGGTCAGTCATTATTTTTTCACAGTTTAAACAAAAATCAATAAAACTGGAAACTCTGTTGCTGAATATTTGATAGACTACTCAACGGTTTGAAGAGAATTTCAAATCACTGAGAATCTGATGTGGAGGTCAAACTTCTGTCACTGAAACATCGAACGGTTTGTTGACATGTCCCAACAGTGAATGATTTCAGACTCACAAGGAAACAAAAACTGGGCAAAAATCACTCCAGAAAATGGTCTCACATAGCTCTCCAAAAAAGCCTTGTTTCTTCCAGAAGCCAGCTTTAAAATGTCTTTCTACTTTCTCCACTGATGTGATCCTTTTTGGAGTTACAGCTGGGTGTTGAAGGGGTTTAATGAGCTTCAGGAAACAGAAACCAACATTTTCAAATAAGGTTGATACAAATACCTAACTGCAGATATGAGGACATCATGCCAAAGAAGCAATGCAATTGCTTGAGGTGTAAATGAGAGAAACTTGGGGAGCCTTAGAACATGTTTTTTTTTTTTTTTGTTTTGTTTTTTTCATTTCAAACATTTTTTTAAACATTAAATCTTTTTGCGTTTAAGTCCAGGTTTGACAGGAAGTAGACAGCTGTAGGTGGTAAGTGTGGTCATCCTCAGCCAAAATATGTTGACAGAATGGACAAAGAAATCCTGCCTGAAGAGGAGCAGGAAAAACAACGGAGTGGGTGTCAAAAAGGTTGGAAAAAAAGAGAGGTATAAGATGCATGCCATGCAGTTGTGATGTGTATTTTTGTTGTTGCTGCTGCTGCTGCTGCTTTTCGAGAGCTTCCTTACACCGGTGCCTCTCTTCTTAATCTTTCTTTCTTCTCCTGCTCCTCCTTTTTTACTTCTGCTCCTCGATTTCTCGTTTAACTTCTGCTACATAATGGTGATCCTTCCCGTGAGCCACCTCCATGATGGCCAGCGCCTGGAGACAAAAAATCAACACTGTTCTAAACCATTTATTACAGAGCCACATACGTCCCAAAGACAATATATTTTTTAATCTTGTGCACAAAAGTTATTATCTTGTTTGCATATTATAACATATTTTGTGTATACAAGATATTTTTTTCAGGACTATGGGTGCCCTGTAATTTAGAGACACCCCCGTCTTTGAAGGATTTTCCTTCAGAACTCATTTGATCAATTTGTCAATCAATGATGTGGTCCAGCCTCAGATCTCTTAACTTCTTTAAATTCAAGTTATTCTGACTGTTGTTGCCTTTTACTGCTCACTTATCTCTTGTTAAATGTTCCTATCCTTATCCTCCTTGGAGTATTAGTTTTTATCTTAGAGGCCATCAGTTTGCCTCACATTAATATACCAAATAACCACATGTCTATAAATTTACCTTCTTCAGAGCTTTGACTCCTTGTGTCTTCCTCTCCAGCCCCAAATACAGACGTCCCAGTTTTAGATACATAGACGCCACATTCAGAGAGTAGGCTGGGTAGTGAACACTGCAGAGAGAATATGGTTTATACATCAAGCCAAGCAGTGGATGTGAGAGGAAAGAATATATAATCTATAAAATGAATTTTACATTTGGTTTCGTTGTAGTGCTACAAAAGTTCAGAACATTATTAGGTTGGGAGTCACCGGCAATGTTACAATATCGCAGATGTGGCTTAGTGTTTTAAACCACAGAGGAAAAACATGTTTAGCAGTATCAAGCTTGAGAGTGCACTAAAGGAACACATTATAATATGTGCTGTATAAGGTATAGTGTTGATATTGTACATACATACAAATTAAGTTGTACTTTGTAAAGCAAAAATCTCCATAAAACATTATGAGCTGCACAACAGTTAAAATAAATGACTAATGAACTAGAGACTAAAGTTTAATGAGAATGAAAAACCTCATCTTTACATGACCTCTGTCAAACTCATAGAGGTCATGTAAAAAGCCTGACTGTGAGGTTAAATTCTTACTCACTGATTGGCGCTTTATAATCCACCTCTGTATTGCACATGTCCAATAACAGTGCTGCAGTACGATTGATTTACTCATCTTACGAACATATGCATCAACTCAAAGTGCATGACGGCTTCCCTTCTGATCCCTTACAGATCATCAATGTACCTATATGGCTGAATGATCTTCTCTCCATAGCTCATGGCTCCGTCCCAGTCCTGCATGTAGAGACAGACGCCCATGGCCTGATACATCATGTGCAGCATGTAGACGTTGGTGTCAGCAAATATAGCGCCCATCTTCTCTTGGCTGAGTTCACACATCTCCAGTAGCTCACTAGGGAGTGCTAGAGAGTCAAGGAATAATGAGACGAGCAACCGAGAGAAAGAGGAGGAGGTGAAACTGACACAGAGGAAATTGAGGGGGTGGTGGAGGAGAAATAAAGTTATAAATCAGAAGAGGATATTCTTGTAGTGTTTGGCTCTCCTGAACTCCTCGATGACATTCTTGGCGTAACGGACCATGGATCGGATTTCCTCTGGCTCTGGTGGAGAACTCAGCTTCCTGATCGCCATTTTTTCTTTGTCCTAGAGAGACAGCAAGAAGTGTAATAAGAAAGGAGCTTTAAGGAGCTTTTGTAAAAAAAAAAAAAAAAGGAAAAAAAAAGAAAAAGAAAAAAAACCCCACAAGGCCACAGAGCTTTTTAACGAAAACAGCTGTTCAGTATCAATAGCCGTGTCCCAATTTTATACTAAATACAGATTGTGACCAGGTTTTGAATATATAATGCGTTTTCACTGGAGAAGTAACAAAGTTAAGTACTCACATCTGTCAAGTCTGGACATTACGCCTATTGATTGAGAAATGCTCAATAGGAGCTACTCTCAGCTGAAAAATTATTAAACTATTTGCTGAGGCAGCTCCATAAGGATCTCAGAAAAAAAAAATTACATTTTTAAAAACATTAAGTCTTTTCTTTAAGTTTCCAAATGTGAAATTGGCAATGGTTGTGGTTTGCTTGACATCTGTCACCACATGTCTACTGTTATTTTCTGCCCAAACTGTACACTATGAATATTGACATAGAGTATATATAAATTGCATATATATAGTTTGGAATTGAGACACAGCTACTGAGTATGTATGTCTGACAGTGTAAGCTAAATGTAGCACAAAAAACAGAAACATTGGTCCTGTTGTTGGCACAATGAGGACACATCAAGTGTCGTAACTGACATAAATCTGCTACTGATGTTCATCAACAGAGACTGATTCTGATGAAACACTTTCTAGTATATTTCTCAAATCAACTAAGGAAAAAGGTCCCACCAAACCTACAGTCTATATATTGAATAAGTGATTTGAGGAAGAGTTTCAAAAAGATAAGTCACTGGTACCTTAGACTTGGTGGTGCACTCAGTACACTGGCATGTGAAGAAGTAGGAATCTAACAACCTCTCTTTCCTGTCCTCTGTAGGATAGAGCAGGTCTATGTAACTGTTAAAGATCTAAGGAGAGAGGATGAGAGCAGATAAAGAGTAATTATGAAATAAAACATAGTGCATCAATCAAAATAAACAATAGTAGGTAACAGGCATCTGTGCTTTTTTGTAATTGTATTTGGTCTAGAAGTATTTTTGTTGCTAGAGGAGTCCAGTTTGCTCACCTCTTCTCCAGGGTTTATCTCTTGCACAGCTCTGACCTCAGCCACTGTGCCGTTATAGGTCACTATGACATTAGGACTACAGCTGTGATTCATCAGTGCTACACTGAAAGGAACAGAAAGAAAAGAAATTAGAGAAAAATCAGTGAAACCAAAGTAGTGATATAAAGTTCATAGTGATAAACCATTACAGTGAGCAGCTTTATGATGGGTTTATATCTACAGGATGGTTCATGTATATTCTACACTGCCTTTAAAAAGGACTGAGAGACAGACTAAAATAATTCCTCAAATCAGAAGCAGCTGAGATATAAACAGATGAAAATAAATTGTTACATAACTATATGAATAGCAACACTGTACTCAAAACGGTGAGAGGAAAAAGAAAGAGACAGAAGAGGAGGCTGAGTGTGAAGAAAACACAGTGAGAAGAAACGGCTACTTGATCTTATTTTGTAGCATGTTGGCACAAAATACTAAACTAATGAATGGATGGATCATTGAATGATGATGATTTGTTGACATGGACCACTTACTCAGGAAAAACAGCTGAACCCAGATGTGAGAGCTCCTCATCCTCTATGGTAAATCCATTACAGTTAACCTGCAGACACCAAACACAACAGGAGGGACGGAGCAAGAGAGAGGAAGACACAAACAAACAGGTGGAGACAGAGAGCAGTGGAGTTGAGTAATATGATAATACAACTTGCATCACCCTGTACTCTCCTGTGTTGTAACTCTCCCTCCACTGAACAGGAGGAAATCCGGTAGTGAAGATTAAATGTATCAGTGAGATAAGAAGCCAAAGAGGTTGTTTCCTGGAGAGAAAAGGGGAAGACCACACTGACAGAGAGATCAAATTAAATGAGCTAAATGCTGTAGAGTTAAACTGACAGGACCCAGCGGGAGGGGGGTGATATACAGATCCTGTTTCCAATTCCTCATATGTTACTGTGTGTGTGTGTGTGTGTGTGTCTGTAACCAAGTGCAGAACAACTGGTTTTGGTAAGAGAACATGTGTGAACACAGGCATTAAGAATGTAACAATACTCTATTTGTACACTTCGTGTTTGAGAAAGTTCTGTGTATAGATACTTTATATATATGTGTGTGTGACTTGCAATACAATATGTTCTTTTACAGACCATGAAAGGTCAACGCCTGTCTGTGTGACAGCTAAGGTCCACTGACACTCATACTAACCACCAGAGTACACTCAAAGCAAGATCCTGGATCCTTCTAGGAACCAAACGTTTTTATCAATGGACATAAAACAATCGTTTTGGAAACTAAAAAGGTAATCAATTAGGAGTTTGGGAGGGGCACCTGGGTATAATTTTGCTCCTTTGTTTTTATTGTTTAAATTTATGTTAAGTTTTTTACCAGTCTTTGTGTTGAGGAGAATTACAGTCACAATTCTGCGTTAAAGGATACATGTTTATACTGTTCTTGGCATAATTCTGGGATGATCTATTCATTCTTGTTGGAACATCAAGTCATGTCAATTTTATTTATATAGCGCCAAATCACAACAGAAGTTATTTCAGGGCACTTTTTACATAGAGCAGGTCTAGATCGTACTCTTTAATTGACAGAGACCCAACATTCCCCCCATGAGCAAGCACTTGGCGACAACGCCAAGGAAATATTCCCCTTTAAAACACTTCAAGTCCCTCTCCACTCAAAAATGTGTTTCTCTTCCTGTTCCTTCAATCGGATGTTTGATATTCACTGTGCAGAATGATGCATCTGCTGAGTTTGACACTAGAAGGCTGTTTTCACATTCATCTCATTGTGCTCATTGAAAATCTGAGTTTAAGGCGTGTACCTACAAGCAGGATTTGTCACATCACAACTAGTTTGGACCAGATCATCAAAATCACACATTAAAACTTTAAGGTAATTAGTTTGAATGAGAACCTCATTGTGCTTCTACTGGAAAAACCTCTGTGTGGTAACATATGTCAGCATAGAGAACAGCTGCCTAGGACTAATCCAACAAGGAGGACCATGGATGATTTTTTCCAACATAAAACCCCCCCGGAGACGTGGAGGAGGCAGTGGCTGCATAGTTAGGAATAATCAAACTCCGCAATCATACACAAACACATAAACACACACAAACACAGCAGTACCCAGTTTTGCTGCTGTTGTGGTAATAAGTAGATAAGTCGTAATTATGAAAGCAAACAAACCACACTACAGCTCCACAGAGAACCCATACAGGTCACAGCAACTCTAAAGACACTTCCAAAGAAGCTTTCAACAACCTTTGTGCCAAAGAATCTCCTGGGAGTATGACCATATCTACTGAGAACTAAACAAGGTGTTATCCAATTTTACCTGTGCAAAGAGCTCAGTGAGGGCCTGGTCGCCAGGGAGGTCGCTTATGTGTCTGGAGTAGAAGTGGTGCAGGGCTGCTATATCTGCCTGGTTCATCTCATCCTTCTCACTGTCCATCTTATCTAAATCTGACAGAGGCAATGAAACGGACAGAAATAGAAGAAGAGATAATAAAGAGAGAGATAGGAATGACGAGAGAGAACAAAGACAAAAAGGGACAGAGAGAAAGAAAGAATAAGGTGAAGTGTAATGAACACTGCAGCCTTATGGTGTGTTCACACCAAACGCGAAGTGAGTTTTACAAGCGGCGACAATACGCACAAAGTCAATGCAAGACACAAATAAATGCGGATTCGCATCTATTCACGCCGGGCGACGCGAATAACATAAATACACAAAATTCAAGCCATTCACGTATTCATGCAAGTTGAAAACATTCAACTTGAGCGAAAAATTTGCATATATCATGGGTCTGAACCGGGGATTCAGCTTCAGCTTGCTGACAGACAGATGTTGAGAGCTGGCCAGCTCTGGAGGAGAGAGATGGGGAGCATGTTGGTGCTGCTGCTGATGATGATTTCTGGAGGAATAAACACACACCGGACCACCACACCAGTCACACCAGATTCTGCTCTAATCCAGAGCCGTTTACCAGCGGGACGAGTTTTTTTTTTTAAACTTTTGGGATAAAAAAAAAGATTTATCTTCACTTTCGCTTCTCAACCTTCTCAACCTCACTTAACACTGGAGTTAAGTGATAAAGGGTTGGATAAACATTAAATAAACATTAAATGAATAAAAATCCAGGATTTTATGGACCTTGGGAATTGTTTTTTTTAGTCCTTGTTTCTTCATGTATTTGGCTGGAGATTTTCTTTTTTTTTTTTTTTTTTCTTATTGTCAACAAATCTCATGTGCAGAGCCAAACCAACAATGAACTGATTCTACTTACAATTATTGTGTGTGTATCCAAAGCCTGATATATCTTATTCCTCTGCCGTAGACCTCCGGTGTTGTCCGAAAACTATTAAAAACACAGCTGCACTGGGTGACATGTTTCTTCACCGCTGAAGACGAGGGCTACCGTATCTTGTTTAGAAACAGCTCCAAAGAATAAAAATACTGATCAAGTTTTCAGTCTCTGGTGAGCAGTTCTTGTACGGCAGATGGCACTGAGTGTGAGCAGGAGTGTGGTTCCATTAACTGTGCTTAGTTAGCTTGTTGGCCTTCATATCGCAAGCTCTTGACTTTGTGTTACATTGTAAATTTCTCAAAGAACTTCAGGACAAAGTCAAGATCCAGTGTTCCCGCTCATGCTCAGTGGCATCTGCCATACAAGGAACATCTCTCCTGAGAGTGACAATCTTATCCCTGTTATTACTCTTTGGAGCCAATTCTTAAACTACAATGACCATACTCTTCGTGTTTTTAATAGTTTTTGGACAATAATGGAGGTCTACGGCACAAAGGAATAAGATATATCAGGCTTTGGATACACACACAATACTTCATTGTTGGTTTGGCTCTGCACAAGAGATTTGTTGACAATAAGAAAAATACAGAAAATTGCCAGCCAAATCCATCACATCACATGGCTCCATAGTAGAAGTACTCAGTGTTAGTATGTCACATGTTATTGTCAATCACATACTCCCACACAGGTGGCAGTGAGCAGCTGCTGGCCACTGACTCGCTTTGTGTGCATGAGAGACAGGTGTGAAGGGTAATTCTGTGACAATCCTGATGACACATCTGAGCCTGCAACAACAGCTAAGGCTAAATGTTAATACCAAATGGAGCAGAGAAAACAGCATGTGGGTGCTTAGATGAAACACAATCTTGTTTTTGTGCGTTTTGTGGCAAATTTGCTCTTTTATCATCAACTTTCAGTGTACGATCAGGACCATTCGTAGCAGTTTCACCAGTGTTTTCAGACCTTGATCTTTATACGACTCATGTAGCGCACATGCTATAACAGTTAATTATTATTATCATCATCAGGGAAAAATGCTGTAAATGATCTTGCTGAACACCTTGCTAAAGGGCATATTGGCAGCAGTTTTGAGGGAGAGAACATGAAATTACAGCACACAGAGGCTTGGGATTTAAGTCCCAGTGCTGCGCAGACTTGGAGTGAATGAAAGAGATAGAACCAGGACTGGAGGCGACAGCGGGGCTATTAATAGACACACCACTAAAACTGCAGAGACACAGAAAGATTGCACACACACACCACACTATGTAACTAAAAGTGCACCAATATGTAACTAAACACACTCGCTCATGTATTCATACACACACACAGCTACTTACGGGCTTCAAACTCTTTGAGCAGTAGCAGTCTTTCTGAAGGGGTGCGCTCTGTTGTGACTTTCTGCAACATGAGACACAAGACATGACATTATTTTAGTCAGACAAATAGAAACAGGAGAAGTTTAACAAAATATAAAATAACCTAATTTTCCCTTCTCACTGAACTGCTTTATTAGAGCAAATGGTTTTGTTAAAGACTTTATTGCCTTTTATGAAGTTAAAACACTAAATGCAACAATGTCAGCTTCAGGAACTTTGACATTTATTAGGACCAAAACTTTCATCTAAACAAGTTAAAACACAACAAGGCTACATTAACATAATAGGCTTTTAGTTCACTCTAGACTGACTTTTTAGATGGTCGTAAAGTGTTTAACGTGGCCAAAGATGATGAAGTCTCAACAGGTCACCCTTCTGAATGCAACCACACATGCAATAAATGAAAAGCAAAGATATGAAAAGCTTCACACTCACAGGACACTTCTCATGCAAAGGTATACAAATGAAACTCAGTCATTCATCGCAGCTTCAGCACCTCACTGCTTAGTTTATTATATAAAATACAGTCCGGCTCATAAAATTATCTTATCGTGCCTCAGCCACTTATTTTATTTGCGTCTTTATCGTCCCTAAAGTTTGTTTAAAGACTTTGACTTTGCAACCACATTCTCCTGTGGCTCCAATGAGCCTTCAGTTATTATGCTTCTGAATATGGGCTGCTCTTTTTTCAGTCTCATTGCGCTTTTAATAGCAGGAAACTCACAGTAATAATATTACAGATTGCTCCGTTCCATTTAGACGTGCCAATGAACTGACCACAGCAGCCAGCAGAAAGCGTTCACAATACCTGCATCCTAGAAGCAGCACGTCTACGTAAAATGCAGCCATTGTTCATGTTATTAGTTACACCTGTGTGTGAAGATATATTGTGTAATCTACTCGGGGTAATTATGGTTTGGAACATTATAGGTTTCATTTCTAATTCAGTTGGGATCTTACACTTCAATTCGAGTTGAGTTCAACTTCTTTTTAATGCACATCTACAGTTGTTTATGTTGCTTTATTTAAGGTACAGTTTTTTACATTGTCATATGCATTTCTACAATCTGATAAGATAAAAATGTACTTTCTCTGATTTTTATGCATTTCAAGTCTTATACACAATACTAAGATTTGTGTATAAGGATGATGTCATATGTCTTGCATCATTTTTTTTTACTTATTCTGTATTATATCAATGATTTTTCATCTCTGTTAACTTTTTTTGCTGTTCTTTTTTATTGTTTAATATTCTGTGGCCTTTAACATGTTGAACTGCTGCATAAACGTAGAGCTGAAACAATAAGTGGATCAAAAGATTTGTTGATTTTTATTTCTTCTACTGGTTCTTATTTCTCTTACCTGTTTCATGATGATTCTGGCCACCAGTCTGACGGTCTCTGACGGACACCAGTTTTCCCCATAAGCACACATGGCTATACACTCCCCTTTATGCATGGGCCAATCACCTCTCTGTACACACACACACACACACACACACACACACACACACAGAAGAAGACAGAAATAACAAATTAGCAATCCTCATTTATTTAAGCAAGTAATCCCATTCAACAGATAATATATGAAACTACAGTGTCAGAAAAGACACAGAGAGCAAGGAGGTGAGAAAATCTGATGAATGATTTTATTAAAAACAAAGTAAATCATCCATAAATTATTAGCTGAAGCACATGCATCTCTCGCTCTTTCTCTACACACACACATACAAAACTCCTCACTTTTACTGCAGTGCACTTTGTGCATTTTGTACCATGAAACTAAAACTAGACAGAGGGAGAGGGAGAGGGAGGACAGAAAAGATCGTCATAGCAACTGCAGTCTGAGCATGCGGTCTCTCTCTCTGGATGCTGCCTGCCTGAAGCTCTGCTTAAGTGGTTTTCAGTGTGTGGTCCAAGGTCCCAAGGTGGGTCACAAAAACCTTAAAATTGGTTCCTTAAATTACTTTGAGGTGGTAGCGAGAAAAATACTTATCTTTTGACACCACATGTATCATGTAAACAACTTAAAATTTTCTGACAATAATAATATAATGGTTTGGTTTCTGCCTGTCCTATATACAGTAGAAATACATAATAATAATAATAATAATAATAATAATAATAATAGGGTGAAAAAAGATGACAAGTGAAGCCAAGTATTTTTAAAATTTTAAAAATTCCAGTCAAATGAATTCATGGTCAGTTCGTTTAGTCAATTTTGGAAAGGGCCACATATGAAAAATGGAAGCAGACGTGAATTCACACACTCTTACCTGGCAGTCAACATTGCAGTAGTAGGCCTGCTTACATTTTCCGCACTTAAAAAGGTCCTCTTTCCTGTAATGACACGAAGACACACAAGGTGTTAGTCCACTGCAACTGTGATGAGGGGGCGGCTGTGACATTTTGACAGTAGAATTTAACTGAATTAAACTATATGAAATCACACTGTGTACATTTTGATCTACTGACACAACTTTACCTGCTGGCTTTTAGTGGGTGGACCTTGAAAATGTTTGCTTGTTTTACATTGTTCTCTTCCCACGACATTTAGATACAGCACATCGCATATTTATTGTTTGACTGATGTTGAATGAGATGAGACACACAAGTCCACAACACCTCAGCTCAAACACCAGCTGCCAAAAGTGCAGTTTTATTCATAAGAGTAACCTGGGAATTAGATTAAGGACTTCCAATAAAATCCTTAAATCATTCCTTTAATCATTTCCAGTCCATTTTCATACAGAGCGGATGTTTTTGTAAAACACAAGTGATTAAAGATCACTGTGTGATAACTTGGACAGAGTGTTTCTGACTGTATCAGAGCAACTGTACACACAGACACACACATCCAAATGCACACATGCACCCCTGGCCTTCTCATCTCTTGGCTCCTCCTCTCTTAGGACACATGGACACCTATATTTAGCACCCTAACCTTTTACTGCTCGACAAACCAGGACGCATGTGTGTGTGCGCATGGTACGAAAGTGTGTGTGGCTGAGTGTGTGACAAAAAGGGAGAGAGATAGAGTTAATTCAACTTAAAAGAGTGTCATAGTGGCATCAGATCTCAAAAAGAGAAGTTGACAAGTTGAAATTTAACCCTTCTTTATGTGTCCGACACCGTATACCTACACACACCCCCCACACATGTCAGTACTCTCTGAATTGTGTAGGCCGGCCTTCCTCACCACTCCAAACCCTGCACCTCTACTCTAGTGATGCAAGCATTGGCTGAAAGTCATGTTGTAGTCCCCCTTCATTATATGAATGAGTGTAACCCAAGAAATCATGCTGTAATTCCTTTTATACTGCTTGGCCTGTAAGTGCATGACAGCAGTCCAGTCTGCCTATGAGGAACAGAGAGTACTCACATGTACAATAGTGCAATATGTCAGACTAAAGACTTAAAGAAAAGGCTGAAAAGTGCTCCTTTAACTCAGCATCCTACCTGTAAGTACTGGTAGCCTAGTTTGACTAAGTAGCAGCATAATTATAGTATCATTAAGGCTACAAGAAGGCAAGCATTTTGGCTTTCAAATTCAGCTGTAAAATATGCTGTACGTGCATATTTGTATGTATGTTAGTCTCTCTCGACTCTGCAGTGCTACAATTTGCTGCAGTGTCAAGTCAGGTGAGCTGTTTCACCGCACTGACCCATTTCCAGCTAAAGTAGGTGTCCAGAGGTTTAAAAGCTAACCTAGCAAGGTAGTAAATGAGGTTAGCCAGCGGTGAAGTGGACAGCTGACAGTAAATAAAAGCCACCAGCCTGAAAGCTAAATGTTACTCAGGTGTTTTTTCTCGGCTGTTTCAGAGAGGTGAGGTTGCTGTGTTATTACCTGGTGAAGCAGTGTTCACAGTGAGCCCCCCTCTCATTCACTGTCAACACGTAGGAGTAAGCAGGACAGGCGAACACCAGCTCCCCCACCGCGAAGTGCCTCACCGCCTGCAGACCTCTGCCTCTTTCCGGGCTCAGAAACCTCTCTGTTCCCTCTATACCTTCGTTCTTCATGGTGATGGATTTTTCTTTCTCTGTTTTCGGTTCTTCGGTTAGATACAGTCGACCACCACCTGTGTCTGCTGAGTGCACTAATCAGCTTCTGCCTGAGCTTCTTCTTCCTCTCCGGTCCTCTGTGTGTCCGGTGCTGCTGTCAGCGCCCCCTGTTGGAGGAGCACCGGAGCTGTCCGCCACCAAATAAACATAAAATGTATAAACCAACCCTTACAGTACATATTGTTCAGGGACCCATTTTTACATTAGAGAGCATTAAAAACACCATAAACACTTTTTTCTTTTAGCCTGAAATTGTATGACTTCTCCTAATGTGACCAAGAATACACAGAAATAGGAATATTTCAACTTTAAAAAAAAAATAATTGTGAAGCTGTTTCACATTTTTTGAGAGTGTTTCACCCATATTTACTAAAAAATTATACTAAAAAAAACTAAAAAATCACCATTCAAAAATATTGCTGCATTCTTCACATTTAATATAATTCACTGAAATCGTTTTCTTCTCCTGTTTTATGTGACATTGGGCCATTATATAGTGTGATTGTAAATGTTTTTTCTCCATAAGCAAAAAGTGTAAAAAACTAAAGAATAAACTCTCTCTGCTCTCTGAAAACTTCATTAAGGATTTATCACACATTTATCTGTGACTGTTATTGGGTATTTATGAATGATTTGTGGTTCAGAAAGAGAGAGAGACAAATTATGAGGCGATACTGTGATGGGTCAGAATATGACAAAGGTGATTCTTCAAACACCTTTGTGATGAACTAGAACATCAATTACAAGCCAGGCCTTATCCCCTAACATCAATGCTTATCCTCACTAATACTGTTTTGGCTGAATGGAAGCAAATCCCTGCAGGTTCTGAAATCTTGTGCCAAGACCTTCACAGAAGAATGAAGGCCGCTATAGATGCATAATAATAATTATAATTTTGGAATGAGATGTTCAAAGAGAGCAGTATCCATATTTTTTTTTCATGTTGAGAAGAACAAAATTAGTTAATACTGAACCATGGGCGTCCTTGTTGGTAAAAAATATAACAGGCCTAAAACATAAAATTGCCTCAAATGTTTAGATGCAAAACAGTGTGACAGATATAAACATGGTAAATCAATATCTTTCATCTAGCCTATATATGTACGTAACCTCTGTAAAAGTGTTTTTGCATTATAACTGTGTCACTTGGAGCCACCTACTTTAGCAATATTGCTTTTGTCTTCCTGTAATAATAAATATTACCTTTTTGCAATGTGTTGAAATTTCATGCTTGATTTATCTTGGGGCAGCTCTCTAGCCAGAAGAAAGTGAGATGAGTCACTACAGAAAATATATACAATGCACCTTATCAAGTCTACAGTATGCTGCCATGTAATGGATGTAGATGATTTGTGAAAATTAAAACCTGTAATCTATTTTTCTTTACCAATGGACTCATTAACATAAAGGAATTTTGTAGCAGAAGGATGATTTTATGAGCTGCATATACAAAGGTCCAGATGCATGGCTGCATGACTGTGAAAACAAACCAACAGAAATGTCTACATACTGTATATCTGGGTGTGTCTGTGTGACTGAAATATATTTATTCATTACCATGAACCACTGAAGCAAAATACTTCACACTGTTGTAGTTTATATATATAAATGCATTTATTTAAGTTAATAATTTCTCCTCATTCAAAGTTGAATTTCTGCAGTATCTATAAAACAGGGAACAGTTAGAAGCGCTGTACAGTCTGACAACAAAACTAGGAACCTGCGGCTGAGTACACTGTGTAGATACAGACAGGTGACAAATTAAAGGGAAAACCAACATAAAGTGTCTTAGTAAGGTGTTGGGCCACCACATGCTAAAAGAACAGTTTCAATGCACCTCAGCATTGATTCTACAAGTATCTGAAAACCATTCTTACAAAAGATATTCCCTCATTTGGTGTTTTGATGATGGTAGTGGAGAGCGCTGTCTAACACGTTGGTCCAGAATCTCCCACAGGTATAGGGTTGAGATCTGGTGACTACGAAGGCCATAGCATATGATTCACATCATTTTTACACTCATCAAACCATTCAGTGACCCTTTGTGACCTCTGAATTGGTGCATTGTTATCCTAGAAGAGACCCCTCCCATCGGGATAGAAATGTTTCATCATAGGATGAAGGTGATCACTCAAAACAACTTTGTATTGATTTGCAGTGACCCTTCCCTCTAAGGGGACAAGTGGGCCCAAACCAGGCCAGCAAAATGCCCCCCATAGCATGACAGAGCCACTAGATCCCCTCACCGTAGTGGTCAAACATTCAGGCCTGTACCGTTCTCTTGGTGAACGCCACACATGCACTCATCCACTTGTTGAGAATATGGTGAAGGATGACTCATCTGACCATATCACTTTTATCCACATCTCTGTAGACCAGTTTGGTTTTTGCACCACTGAACTCTCAAATGTGCATTCGCTTTCATAGTGAGGGGTTTATCCACTGCAACCCTACTATAACATCCCTCTCTATTTAATCATTGACGGACTGTTTTTGTTGACAATCTGATCAAGTCCTGCATTGACATTATCAGTCACCTGAGGAAGAGTTGCTCTTCTGTTTTTCCTTACATATCACACTAATGCACAAGCATCACAGTCATCAAATGTGCGCTGTGGACCACAATTTAAACCGTTTACTGACGTCTTTCCCACAGATCTCAATGCAGATTTCACTTCAGTCACTGTTCTTATTGAAACACCAACCAGTTGAACAGTCTGTGTGACTGAAACTCCTGCCATTCATGCCCCAACAATGACCCATCTTTCAAAGTCACTTAGATATTTTCCTCGTCATCTTGATATAAAATCAGAATCAACTGGGCCCGCTCAGCATATTATACATGCCACAGAGCATGATGGGATGTTAATTGCCCCATCCAGTACACCTGTGTGGAAGCATCTGTATTTGTTGTTTCTCCACTCATTTACTCAGGTTTTTCCTTTGTCACCCATCTGTATGTACATACTGTACACACTGATGTAGGTATATACAAAAATATACACTTTTACATGTGTGCCCCCTCATGCCATAATCAGCCCCTCCAACCCCCCACCTCAATCAAGCCACATTCCTCTTCAAAAACACATTAGTTCATGTCCCTCCCTACCGATTATTGTTTCATCTGTTATAATTGGTCATTATTGGTTCATGAGACTTGTTTAGTATATTGTCTATGTGTATGTTAGGCCCATCTTATTCCCTGACTCACATATACACTGTTACAGTCACTCGTAGCAAAAGATGAAGTTGAGCTTAAACAGTCCTGAGCTGGATGTCTCAGCAGGGCTTTTCACATATCTGAGAGGGTCCTCTTCTGTAAATCCAAAAAGGATTTGAGGTGGGCTGAGAAGGGAAGATGCCCCTCTTGTTAGGACAAAACATGACATAACTCTTCACCCTGTTTAAGAGAAAAGATGAGCGAACACAAAGCTCCACCTTTACATCTCCTCTCTTAAATTCCATCAAATGAGTGTTTACCTCCAAAACACAGTGAGTATGAATGAAGTCCTACCGGCACAGTGTGGAAGATGCTCTTGTTCACTGACTGGTTTTCAGCTATACACCCCATTTTATAGCTAATTAAGAGTTGGTTCTGCATCCTCAATTTTGTCTGAACAGACACATTTTGCAAACATTTGGATGTGTTACATTTGTCACAAATGTAAATACATTAAATCAGGAGTCTGGGAGCTTTTTTTCTCCTGGTCCATTATAAAACTGACACCAGATCAGCAGCTAAGAGCCACCCTCCACCTGGCCTTTCCTACGGGTTGAACTGAGACTAGAAGGAACAATGAAATATACAACATACTGTACGCAATGTGCACTCAACACAGGACTCATCCTGCGCGACTCGTCCTGTATTTCCAAAGACTTTTACCCCTTCTCATTCTTCCTCATACAGAAAAAGCAGGAAGGGACTTTGGCACATTGTGCTAAAGATGTAAACATTTAATCATCCAATCAAAATCAGGTGCTGGACTACTTAATTATTACAGTCATTTATCATCTGTGTATAACATAAAAATAATAGAAAATAAAATAGCAAACTTTTCATCTTCACAAGAATAAGACTGGTTCAAAAAAGAAAAGGCTTTAAACAACATATCTGAACCATAGTAGCAGACAGTGTTGCCATGGTCACTCAGGTGTGTGCAGTTTGGTTCAAAAGCCTGTTCTGTGGCGTAAAAAGGCTTTTTTTTCCAGCCCGGCCACATTAGCAGGGCTGAATTAACAGTTTATAAAACAAAAGAAAGAACCAAACACAAAGAGAATGCAAAGAAAAAAGTTTGAAACTCTGGTGGGGTGCATCATAAGTTTACAACCTTGAGTCCTTTTTTCTTTCCTTTTCTGGTTCTCTAATTGTTACCACCAAAATAAGCAACAGTAGAGGGCGCTACACACCACTACAAACCTTTACGGACATGTTTGGTGAACCAGATGCTTTGAATGAAAATTTAATTCGAAAATGAAGACGTCCTAGAACTTACATAAATACTTTAGAGTTGTTGTGGTCACACCACACGACTGGAAGTCAGTAAAATGACACCAACTTATGAGTGTCCTGTATTTATTTATCTAGCCCATGACCAGATTGAGACATGACACACTCTTCTCGTACTAGTGAGGGAGATGTGAATGAACAACTATTAAAAACAATACTACCTGCACCCAAACTATCCCAGATAATACAATAACTCTCCTTGTGTGAAAAGATGGAAGCATTCCTGCACACACATGTAAAATACATCTTTTGCTTTCATTTTTAAACTGTCTTTTGTTTCAGCCAGTTTGAAGGATTCGGGTTACATGTGTGCTGCACCGTGTAGCGGTCCAGGGGAAACGTGAATGTGAATCAGGAGGCTGCCATCTTCACACACTTGGTCCACTAGAATGATGGACTGAGTGTCTGTCTTCTAGTGTTGTGTACTCTACCTGTGATTTGACTGTTAGGTCACACTGGCTGCACAATAGAGGAAAATCAACTTAAATTCCAACCAACTCATCAACATTTACAATTATTGTTTTGCAACATTCTTTAGAAATTAAGACAAATAAAAAGAACTTTCATTCTCTTGAGCACTTTCCAAACACCTTTTCCAGTATTTGAACCCTAAATCAGATTTGGGCCTTTGAGTCTGGTCACCATGGCAACACACAACTTTCCTCACATCTACGCTCGCCTACGGGCGAGTCCCACTCTGGCCTCATACCCGCGGGTCCTGTGCCTCGCAGCACAATGCAGCAACCTATCAAGTCACAGGATAGGCTTTTCAACCAGCTGCAGTTTCAGCCGACCTTCTCAACTCATTTCACTTCGCTTACAGTTGGATGAATGTATAAGACAAGGCATTCAAAGGAACAAAATGGCAGAAAACAAGAAAACTGACAGCACAGCAAACATGAGCAGCTGTCTTTGTCAGATTTGATAGCTCAGTAAAAGTAAAAAAAAAAAAAAATCTATGGAACATTTATAAGAATGTGAGTGTGTGTTTGTGAGAGAGAGAGGAGAAAAGGAATATTTGACATTAAAGAACACTTGAGGCAGCAAATTCTTTCTAGAGTCAACTAGGAAATAGAGGATGTGATTTTTAGGCAATTTCTGTAACACAGTATATCTGTTCAGAGATGTTCGTGTTAATGTAGTTGCCTCAAAGCTGCCAAGTGATGAGTCGCCTCAAATTTAATCAAAATCAATTTCCCCAAACTCCACTGTCATTACTCATCAATGACTAACAGAAACGGTGTATAATAGCAGTGAATATGAACTGATGATGAAGACCAGGAGAGGCTGGTGGTGTATAAGTTACACAACAAGCATCAAGTAGACTTGAAAACAGATACATGTACCGTAAATGGTGTCAGTAACACTATCAAGTAACATGAAACTAAGAAGTGGCACAATGCTGTTTGGTGACATCCAGTTTGAAGAATACATTACAAAACATAAATGAGAGTGTTGTTCCGCTGAAGAAAAGTCGTTCGCCAAAATAACCCCAAGAAAAGTGTTCATATTTGTACTTTGTATCAGCAAAAGCTGAACAGTCCTGCTTGTGTAATCAGAAAAGCCTGCGCACGTCAAGCAGAAATAGTACAAACTGTAAAACCTTGTTTATTGCAGTTTAAAACTTCTGAACAGATGGCTTGTCTAACAGGCACAATGAACAAAGAAAATATGTTGATGCAAAACAACACTGGCTGAGTCAAACTGCAGGACCTTGTTGGCGATACTTACAGCTAGAAAAAACTCTTCAGTATGTATGTGCGTGCACATTTCATACAGTTTGACTGGTCAGGACTTTTTAAATGAGACTTTTCTGCATGAGATCTATTCTACATTCTAACCAATACTTGATTTTTGAGGCAGATACCGATATCAATATCTGAGAGTTTAAATACTCTCTACAATTCTCTTATATATTTTTTTGTTTTTAAAAGAATCAAAGAATTGTGACTGAGACCAAGCGGTACATTTTATAGCATGAAAATCAATTCATCATTGAATTCAGCATCAATCATTGTCATTGCTGTCTGATATATTAATGGTAACGGTTTCTAAATTACCTAAAACTTTTTTTGGCATTTCTGTACAACTCTTGTTACGTACTACTTATTACATACTGTCTGCAATAAGCTAATAACGGTCAATCTCTGATCTGTTCACAAGCTGAAATAAGCAAGGTTTTACTTTGTTACAGCTCCTCCTTATTATTCCTCACATTAGCCGCATATGAACACTGGTTTGTCCTTCTACTGCCAGCCCAGTGCAGGCAGGGGTGTTAAAAAGTGGGAAAACAACCATCTCACTCATGTTTATGGTAACAGAACTGTAAAAGATGTGGCATCTCATGGTGGTGATATTATAAATGTCACGATTATCTGTTTGCAGCCAACACCTGTTAGCTATAGAGAAGAAGCTGCAACATGAAACTCCTAAAATCCAGTTTGGGTGTGATTATAAGACAGTAACCCTCCTATAATGGCAATACAGACAGAGAAGATGTATGAACTGAACCAGTAAAGAAAATACATCTACTCGCTCCTCTGGTATTCCTGAAACACTAAACAAGTCCTGTTGAAATTTGGTTCAATTTTTCTTTTTTTTTTTTTTTCTTTCTGTGTATTGTTTCTTTAGAGACATAATGGTGTGGAAGCGAGGATGCTGCAGCAGCCAGTGCTACAGCCTGAAGACAAACAGTCAATCCTCAGGGTGGGCTTCGAGACACTCCCGCAGTTCCTCAGGAACTCCGCTTCCCAGGTCAAACTGGAGTCAGGCCCGAGCGCCAACAGGGAATCTCCTCCTTATTAACCCCTTCCCCTCCCCAAGTGCAGAGACTTCAGACCCAATTTGTAGGAAAAAAAAAAAACTGTAGAGAAAAACCAAGCAGAACACAGCATCTTTCTCTCCACCTCCTCTCTCTTCTCTGTTGATCCTGTAAACCAATGAGATTAAACGAGAGGAAAAGCTCGGGGAATAGAGTCCTTTTCTTCCGTTTACGACACTCTAAACAACCAAACCTCACAGAAACCACAACCTGAAGCCTCCGTCTGCCTACGCAGGCTCTAGCTCAGTGTGGAAAAACAACAATGAGAGAGCAACGGAGAGGTGTGACAACATCCGATTCTTTCAAGAACAACAACAATAACAAAAAAAAAAGCTCCTGCAAACTTCCACAGAGAATTAACAGTAAGAAATAAAAAATATTAATAAGAAAATAAAATAATTACAAAGTAAAAACATCAAAGAGTTCTATTTCACCAGCATTAAAGAAAGTATAAGAGAGAAAAAATAAAGATTTCACACATCATTTGCCTCTGGAACCATCAATGAAAAAACACTGAGGTATGTAGTTTGGATGGAAAGCCTCTTCATCGCTTTTATCCTCATCATGATCATCACCATCACCATCCAGCCACCAAATACAGTCAGTTTCCTGTTAACGCCATTATGGTCTACAAGCCCCTCCCCCAGTGGGCGTGGCTCTTTGTTTTTTTTCAGGGAGGGGTGAGGTGGGGGAGAGGGGTATAGACATGACTGGCTGCACCTCTGACTGAGGAGGAGGAGGAGGAGGAGGAGGAGCAAGAAGGATCGATTTATCCGTCAAGTTTGTCTTTCTCCTCGAGTCTACATCCATCTTCTTAACCGTGTCTCAGAGTCTGTTGGTGTCTCTATCCATTGTCCAACTCTTCCCGGGGTCTGCAGCGCCCCCTATGATTGTAAATTGAGGGTGAACTTCCACTGTTGGTTGAGGCTGGGGCTGCAGACCTCCACAGTGAGTCCACCCATCCTGGCACTGCGGCTGTCCAGACAGAGGTTACTGCCCACGTGACGAAGCTTTGAGTTGGACTCAATCTGCTCCCATTTCTGGTGAGACAGGACATAAATATGATAATTACCGTGAAAGCGAAAAATACACCAGATGCGGTCTTGTTTTGCGATTTGCTCTCATTTAAAGATAAAAGTGTACAACAAGCATCAATGTTTCACCTGTCTGCTGTCGTTCTCTCGACAACCTTGTAGTTTGATGAGGGAGCCGGCTGTTCTGTCCACCACAGTCAGACACAAGTCCATGTGTTTGACTGACTTATCCTTGGTCAGGGCCCATTCCTTCACAAAAAGAAATGTAGATAAAATATGAGTATAAACATACAGTATCACAGATTTCACTTAATTTTTTAATCTACCTATAAAATAACCAAATATACAAACTAAAGAAACCATAAGTATTTAGTGAAAACAAAAACATTGACCAAAAAGTTTGCCTTAATTGTTTGTTGCTGCTGACTCATGAAACATCGGCGCTACAATGCCAAACATACAAGTGGAAATTTCAAATCTGTAGACATTTTAGCCGTTATTAAATTTCTTAAAATGCACATCACATTGTGGCAAGTTTTAGATAATGTCCACATATGAAATGACAGCTATTAATTATGATTAATATGATACGAAAACAATCAAATCAAAAGATATAAAAGATATTCAATCAGTTTGGTTAAATCTGAGGTTTGCCATCTTTACACAATCAAAAACAGGAACACCGTCATTTTGTTACAGTATTTGCCACCATCTATGATTTACATTTCACATTCAGAGTTTAACTTCTTAAAATGATAACAGCAGTGAAGTTGAGTGACTTCATATCAATATCTCTATTGAAGCATATCATATTCCACTCTATAATTACTTAACACCCACAGAGAGAAATGTGATCATACACCAAACATTGTCTCAAAACACGTGGTTTTACAAAACATATTGTCACTTTCATGTCTTTTTAACATCTTTGTTAGCTGTTGCAGCAAATTTCACTGCAAAGTTTAAAAAAAAAAAAAAAGATAATTGAAAAAACAAAGTATGTGGCGAACATTGTCAAATGATAAACCAGACATGTCAGGCCAATGATCTGTAACATAGTGACCCTGGTTTTCTCCTGTTAGTCATCTACACCTGTCGTTCTATTTCAGGAATGACTTTTTGAGAACCTGCAGACATTAACACACTGCTGCTACATTCCTACGTCCTCACACACACTCACACATTTACACACGTCCTCCACATCCAGAGTGCTCCAAGAATCCTTCACTGCCTCTCAGAAAAAATTTTAAATTCTGTATGCAAGTTGAGACTTTAATACACATGCAAGTTTGCAGCTGCTGACCCTAATAAAAACCATTCAAGTGTGTAAAAACAAGGGTTCACTAATTTTTGAATGAACTTGGTTAAAGCTAAAGATGTGACCTCGTGTGTAAAATCAAACCTAAATGAGTTCAATCCTTTGACATACCCCGGTGTGCTCTCACCACAAGTGCCACCACCTGCCACCCAGGTGTCTCTAGAGCAATGATTAGACAAGCTGACCTGTATAAGTCGTCGTGGTAACGCTACCTGGTTTCCCCCTGCGTTGTGGCATTCATAGACGCCCACCACCCCATCAGCAAAATGACCCAGCGTGTCCAGACAGTTTCCTCCCTGCTGCAACGCTCCAAACGCTATGTCCTGGTGATCTGGGACCCTGAAAACACACACACACACCACATAGTATAACCTTTATGTCATCATGTCTGAAATTATTACAATGCAGACATACATTTATATAATGTAAGTGACAAATTGCTAACCTGCCAAAATTTAATAATGTGCTTGAGTCATAATTGCTACTAAGGGTTAGTCATTAGTGTCACCACAGCTGCAGTCCATGTTTTCCCAAATGAATGTCTCATTACATAATATTATGTATTTTGTCATACAATGTTACCTCATATTACATAAACTGCTCTCATTTCCTTACCGCAGTTCAGGGTAGACATTCTCCAGGTACCATTTGAACGGCTTACAGCCTAATCTCTTCTTCATCTCCATACGACTCTGGATACTGAGAGAGAGAGAGAGACAGACTGAGAGAATAAGAGGGTTGATCTTGTGGTTCTCAATGTGTTTGATTTGATTGAATTATAGCCCTACACAGGCATCCTGTAAGGGCAGAGATTAGATGCCCGGGGCATGTCTGAGACAGCATCCTTTGGGGGAAAATAACTGCTGAGGCTGGCACTGGAGGGAGATACCAAGAGTTCCCACAAGGTCACACAATAAGCATTTCATTTTGAGCTACAAAGTATGACTATGAGAGGGCTTCTTGTTGTGCAGAGTTTTCTGGAAAAGTGTGAAAGTATGAAAAGCATGAAGCAGCAGACAGCTATTATACAAATTTAAAAACGCCAAACACCAAAAACACTAAACTAATACATGGATCAAATAATACAATTAGAAACAAAATACAATTAAACAAAACCAGTAGGTTATGGTGTTCTTTACGTATAACTCCTACAACCCCAGCTAGGCCAGATGTTTCATTCCAAACACAAATGTCACGAGTGGAAAAGTCAAGAGATCACTGAAGTCACTAGGACTCATCCTTTGGGGAGCATGAACGTCTGTACAAAGTTTCATGGCAATCCATCTAATAGTTGTTGAGATATAAGTCTGGATGCTATATTAACTGACTACTAGTGACTAAAAACTCTGAAACTGTCCTGTCAAATATCCATTCACCCTTTTCATGGAGCTTTGCAATTAACTTGTGTTCACCATGTTCCTTCGTTTTGCCACATCCTGGTATATTTTAAAACTACTCCACTCAGCACATCAAATAATATTGCAGTCTTTTGATCGGTGCAAGTCAGGCACAGACATTTTGGCCTCTTTTGAGCCACATTAACTGCTTCATGTCACTTCAATAAAAAGGGATAAATGGCTCCTTTTACAGCTGACATACTGCTAATTGACAGTCCAATTAATATGCCTATTCATGTGGCTGCCTTTGTAGTATTCTGATTTGGCTACATTAAGCCATCCAACTCCTGTAGGGTTCACACTTACTTTCCGTAGGGGACGTTTCTCGCTGAGGGGACAGCAGCATAGTAGAAGTTTTTATACTCATCCATCCACACCTCTGCTGCTCTCCGTGTGTTCCTGAGGAAGAGGTAAGAGAAGGAAAATGTGTGTGTGGCACCAGACAGACAGAAACACACACTCTCTCCTGCTCTCATGTCTCAGTTTTTCATACATCTCTACAGCCATAAGAGGGCAGAGTTCCTCTGGGCAGACAGACAAATGTGAATGTGTGTTTATTTTTCCAGTTTCTGTATTCAGTGGTCAACAGTCTGCGTTGCCGACCAACGCAAAGTGTTGACATGATGCCCAGTGACATTTTGACAGATTTCCATTTTTTCTGATGATGTAACTGACTACTGTGTGTCAACTGGAGTCAGAGTAAAACACAACTTGTTCATGTGTGTTTTCTAGATTACTGAATTCAAACTGGTTTATACTGGTTGTACTGTGTATTTTGATTGATTTACTGTTGCTACCTATGGGCCATTATATTGCACTGTTTTATACACCTAGCGTTTGTCTTGTTAAGTAGGATTTAGCTGCATAATTGTATGAGGTATAATAATTAAACCTGTATCATTAGACAGGCCCAAAGTGATGGTCATAGAACAGCTGAAGAAGTTGAGATTATAACTCGTCTTATTCTGCTCTAGACTGATACAGAACTTGTACAATGTGAGTCTTTAAGTGTTACTGTGGTGAGTTTAGGGAAAGCTGCCTTACGTGGTTTCATCAAGGACACTGGACAAATATCTTTCTTTTTCTTCTACCAAGCAGATAATGTGCTGGTCCGAGGCTCGTGTCAAGACACAAACCTAAAAAAAACCTACTACCATCAGTACTGGAATGTGTAGACCAGTGCAGGTAATTCAAAATTCAGATTCACTACAACTGAAGGTGACTCCAGGTGCTGTTTTAATATTGCAATAGTAGTTTAATATTCCAAGGTTCACTCCAGGATAACTTCATGCATGACATGTTTCTTTACTCTGGCAGAAGTCTGAAGTGAACTGGTGCAACCAGTCTGCCCTGTGCAGAAATATCTGTAGTTCATCTTGATCCACCTGCAATCCATCAACAGACAATGCACAGAAGGAATTTTATACGTGTCAAAAGAGGCTTTTCTTCATACTGATTGAAAGTTGGCCCTGTCTCAACATGTCCAGTATAACTTCTGGGAAATGATGCTCCCAGAGGAGCAACTATAATGTCATCCAAGCAGACAAAATAGGAGCTGTCTTGTAGCTCCCCGGGGTGACCACCTGCAGACAAAGGGAGGGTGTCTGGAGCTTTCTTCAGACTGAAGGGCAAAGTAATGAACTGAAGCGGCCCCAAAGCACGCATGAAGCTGTTCTGCATCGTTGAGGCTGATACATGAGAGCAGCACTGCGCCCATCAATTAATAAATTATGTCTTAAATTGTTGAGGAGGATTATGTCACCACTTAAGAGACTGTGTTCAGCTTTATGCAACTGACAAAAAAATACTGGGAATGTGGACCAGAGGAGGCGCCTCAGATAAAATGGTCACATCCATAGAAACATGTCATAATAAGCTCTTATACTGTTTGATATAATGTTGACGTTCATACGTTTTCACAGGAGTCTATTCATACGACCCAGGGTCCATTCTTGAGGATCTAATTCATAGTTTGGAAGTATTAACCAAGTGGCAAGACAGTGAACCTTCGTTGTTCACTGTTGGATTAATTTGTACTTCATGAGCATCCCTGTTGGTCACATTCTTGCCTGCTACAGGCAGTAATAGTAGACTGCATTTGTCATTGAAAAGACATCACAACCATCTCAAAACAATGATGAGCTGATGACCCAGATACTTATTGGTCTATTATTCCCTACACTTCTTGTTTTTTCTTGTTTTCCCTCTGCTATGTACATCACTGGGAGGACCAGAGAAACCGCAGCCACTTTCAATTCCCTGTTATCTGTTTGTTGATCTACCCATAAGTTCTTAATCAGGGCCATGAGGGTTTGTCAGGCTTGTTGTTCCAGGAGTGGTTACTTGTGGTTGGAGTGTTTCAAAGCAGAGATCCATATCTTTCCATGTATCATGTTCCCCATTTACCGATGTTCAGTGATTATGTCGTCCCATTTATCAGCTCTCAGAACTGATCTTCCATATTTAAACATTGTTTTTTAATTGTCTGCGCTAGGCTTTAATCATGTAGCATGGGTTTAATTCTCAGAGCTGTGGTAAAACTCAATAATGTAGGTTCCAACGTTTACAACAGTGCTTGATGCAAGTGGCTTGAGTACCAAAATAACAGAAATCATTTCAGTATGAAGAGAAATGTGAGTGTTGCAGGGAGGGTGAGTAACCAACCCAAATGAAAAAAGATTATCAAAGAAAATCATTATTACAGTAAAAACATACCAAAATATAATTATTGGTTGAGATTTGCAATATTTTAAAACACTGATATTAGATTAGATGTCGCCTGCAGGGTTACAGTTATCATAATATTATGTTACAGCTAAAATGTTGAGAGAAGGTCCATTTAGTAGCTGTTCTGGAGTCTTTTATCATATCACATGATCTCCACCAGCAGATGGAGTTTGACCTATTGTCATGGAATTCAAAGAATTAAAAATTGAAGCATTTTGGGAAATTAGCTCTTTCTTACAGTGAGTTAGACGAGAAGACTGATACCACTCTCATATCTGTTTGTTTAATACAGCCAGCTACAGCCAGCAGCCAGTTAGCGTAGCTGAGCACAAAAACTGGAAAAGTGAGAAACGGCTAGCCTGGCTCTGTTCAGAGGTAACAAAACCGTCCAATCATCTCATCGAACTCTCTGCAAGATGGTGAATAACCGCATTTCCCAAAATGTTGAACTTTTTGTTCAAGGACATCTCATGCATGTTGACTAAAAAGTTGAGATTCAAAGTTCATTCTTGACCTTGAAAATGGGCAAAAACAATCTCACCACATGGTCTATTTAGTAGCTGCTCTGGAGCTTTCAATCACATCACGTGATCTCCGAAAAAAATGGAAATTTCGACAATTACATGACAACTGGTCAAACTCCATCTGCAGCTAAATATCATGTGACAGCTACTAAATAGATCTTTGTCAACTGCTGTTTCCAAGGTCAAGAATGAACTTCTAAACTTAAAGCTTAAACATCCTCTTTACCTGGTCTTAAAGGTTGTACTGCAATGAAGTCACACCACTGAATTTAATAACTTGCTCTAGCTGAGAAAATCTTCCTGTATGTCTACCCCTACCTGGTCATCACATCCAATCATGATTAATTCTCAAAATTTAGTATGTAAATATTTTGTTGTTGTCGGTTATGCTACCCAAACATTAAGAACTAATAAAGTCCTGAATGTCAATGTTATTAAAAGGAGGAGGTGCAGGATATCCAGGAGAGACAACACGAGTGGCAGGAACAGGACATCTGACTAAATAAATGTATGAGTGTGATGGGTGGACTCTTGGTGATTAATGAGTGTTCAACGGTCTGTGTGTGTTTGTGTTACCTTGCAAACACAGTCCCGCTGCCCCCGGGGAAGGTGTATGGATGTTGCTTTCTGAAGACGTGGCCAACTCTGCTGCACGGGATGATCTCCAGACTGCCACCACACTGCCACACACGAAACGAGATCTCTGAAACAAACAAAGGCGCGCACACGCACGCACGCACGCACGCACGCACGCACACACACACACACACACACGCACAGAGGTGATAAACACTTTGTTCCAACAAGCTGTTTCTATAAAAATATCACAGTTAATTAATGAAAGCAGAAAGATGTAAACGTTGATATTGTTAGATTCCCTCTCCACCATTGAATAAGTATTGTCAAAATGAGCACACAAGTAAACCAATATCTGAATTGTCAACCCAGTTCTGAATCATTACACCTCCTAAAGAGAAGCATGAATCATTCAGTCCACTGTTTATTCTTAACGATTTCCAAAATGATTTCAAACAAAGGCAACAGGGAGACGCAGCTGTTATTATATCATTGTACTGTTTGCACATTATCTCTGTTTTCACTCAGTACAAACTTATTATCAAATTAACGCTCTCATTTCTCTAAGATAAACTGCACTCTGGAAGACTCTTTTACCCGGTTATGAAGGATTTTCTGTTAGTTGTCATATTCTTGGCGTGGAAACACAGATGATCTCATTACTAGATCACAGTGTGAGACGCATCCTTGGTGCTACTTTAGTATCTAATCTCATGGCAGGGTTTCATAAATGAGCAGAAATCTGTGGTTTTCTGAGCCTCATCACACAAACACACAAAAAATATGTCAGAAAGAAATTTCAAATATGTGCCTTTTTGAGACTAAAAGCATCTGGAAAAAAACTTGAGTCACCGTTTCACCTTCAGAGGCTGATAGTCAGGGAGGAGGAAGGCAGAGATCAGATCATAACAGCAGCCAAACGTAATAATCGTTCATGTGTATAGTAGCTTTAGTTTCAGTTCAGTTTAGTCTTCAGTGTTTCCCACAAGTTGAGAAGTTACTTGTGGTGGTGGGTGGCATGGTGTGTGACGGACCAGATGAGTAATAAAAAATAGTCAAACAAAAGTTTATGAATAACAAAGTTACAGAGTTCTTTGTAGGAGAATACAAAAAATTAAAAAACACTCAAGGTCCTCTTATTGGGAACATTTATAGAGCTTTCGCCCACGTCTTTCGGCCTTCATCAGTGGCTGGAGTTTTTTCATACAGCTGATGTCTGTTTCTGGTTCACTGAGCCTCTTGTTCAGGGTCCTTGCTGTTTCACTGATGTAGTCTTCCTCACAGTTGTCACATGTGATGTCATGATGATGTCATACACCACTGCAGTCTTCCTCTCAGGAGGGTCCTGTCTTCAGAGTACCAGTAGTGATGTTAAGGTGTTGAATAGTTTGTGGTAAGTGCTGACTCCTTGAGACTTGAAGACTCTGCTTAGATGTTTTGACAGTTCAGCCATGACAGAGAGTCCCACTGTAGCCTCGGTTCCTCCGCAAGATCTTTCCTCAGGGACTAAGAAACTTTTGAAGAACTCAGTTCCTTGACCTGCGTTTCCACCGTTGGGACCAGGGTCTAAATGAAGTTCTAGGGAGATTGTTTTACCCCGCAAAAAGTCCCTGCTGGAGGGGTAGTACTTTTCAAAAATACAGGAACTTTGGGGCGGGGTTTGCAGGGATAACCATCATTGATTGGTCAAACACAACCAGCTGCTTCAACTTTTGTATCGTTCAGAATCATTTTTATTGGCCAAATATGTTTACACATTCCTGAGCTGGTGCAGGAAGTACATCCTCTGCTGGGCCATTTTTGATGACTGTGTTGATGTCGGACTCCCACTTGAGGTCCTGGGAGATTGTAGATCCCAGAAACCTGAAAGATCGCACAGCCGACACAGTGCTGTTGTGGATTCACAAAACAAGGAAGTGCTCTAGTATCGATTTAGGACCAGTTTAGGATGAGGGGACATTTCTCTTCTTTTGATAATGTTAAAAGTAAAGTTAGACTTTGTTGTTAGCTTCCCGACTCGTTTTAAAAAAAGATGAGAGAAAAAGAGAGTGAGCGAGCTGACAGCATGAGTGAGAGAGAGAGAGACAGTGCAGCAATGGTCGAGCGAGGGGAGGGAGCAGCGGTAGCGAGAACAAAGCCCGTGAACGAGAGAGATAAAACATTATTTTCTGACACTCGATAGATGATTTACTGTGGAAACAGACGCTCTTAGTTTCCTTTTCCTCCTCTGCATTTCTCCTTTTCATTCATTCAATACACCCAACTAATGCAGCAGTTAATACAAAGAAAACAGGACAAATCTGTGTTTTGAATTTGGATTTTATCTACCTGGGCGGGTCTTAATCTACCTGGGTGGGCCGCCCAAGAAGTGACTGTATGGGAAACACTGGTCTCCCATTACTGTGTAATACTTAAATCTCCTAAACACCATCATCAGTCTACTGTGATTCTACTGAATTTGCATCTGTACAGTTGCAACACTCACCCAGGTTTTCTCCACCCCATACATCCATCATCATGTCATACTTCCCCAGCTGCTCAAAGTAGTCCTTATCCATGACAAATAAACCTCCTGCTATCATAGGAGTCCTGGAGGGGAAGAAAAAAGAGGGAGATTAGTGGTTGCTGGTGTGTCAGTTGTGTATAAACACTTGTGTGAACGTGTAAGGGGCTTTGTCTTAGAGTGTGAGTGTCTTACTTTATGGGGGCGATGGGGTTGCCTTGTCTGGCTCGTCTCTGGTCCAGAGTCATATAGTCCCATTTAAACACCAAATTCCAGTCAAAACCTACACACACACACACACACCGAACACAAAAAACCATCATCATGACTATTAGTTGGGATTAAGAACACTGTTGTTATATAATTACATAGAGCAGGATTACAGTATATTAGTGAACTGCATACATCTGTAGTTGCCTGATTTTACATGTCAGTATGTGTTCATGTGTCAGCAGAGAGAGGACTCTCTATATGTAATTTATGGACATTGCCTCTTTTCACATCTGTTTTTTAAACCTTTTACTGTTTTAATTATTATAAATATGCTCTGCCACTTTACTGACCACTGGTCATTGTGTTCTATTATTTTAGGAATAGTGTAAATGCTATGTACTGTGGTACAATAGTGTATTATGTATGAATCTATCCTGTGTTCTTGTGTCTGTACATATGGAGTTTATGTACCTATGTGTGTGCTTTATTTTTCTATATGTAGCTGTGTGTAACACTTGACCGGACAAATTTCCCCTTGGGCACAATTAAGTATATCTTATCTTACCTTAACATAGTAAAATAAATGTATACAAGTAGTACAAGAATATATAACCACATAGTAAAGTGAAATGTACATATATAAATAGTAAATATTAAATGTAGAAAAATATACATGTAGAATAAAGGCAGAGTCAAAGTATAAATGGCTGAGCAATGCATGAATGAATGCAGCCTATCAGATACCATTATGTAAATTACAAGCAATGTAAAAGACTGTACAGAGAGCTTCATCATACACTATTACACACTACTCATCTGCACAGTACTAAATACAATTTTGGCAATTATCATACCATTAATATACTTAATAGTTTTGTACTAACAGGAACAGACAGATGTCAGTCAGACTGGATCTGAAACGCAGCTGCTAGTTTCAAATTTAGGAAATCAGAATCAGGTTTGCATTTACAAGGAAATTGCCTCTGTGCTATGGTGCATGACAACCAAATATGCAAAGTTAGAGAAAGTACAAGTACCACAAGTCAAGTAATCATAAATCATATGAAACAGAAATTTACAATTAAAATATGCAAAATATATTCTAACCTGAAAAAAGCTGTTAGATTTTAAAATAAAGATAATTTACATATATTGGAAATATGCAAATGTTCATACTGCAAACAGTGTGTGCAGTATGCAAATGTACAAATAATACATAAAGAATTGCATTAATGTAACATGCCGTGTAAAATTTAATGAAGTTAAAGAGAAAGTAAAATGTTAAACCAAAGATTGAATTACTTATTTTTGGTTTTCAGACATGCTGCTGGAGCCACCTCACTTCAGTCCAGTTTGTTTCAATTCTTTCCAGATGTGAGCAGCTCCGTCATTTCAACATCACACCCAACAACTGAACAAGTGAATTTACAACATATGGTACACTGACATACTGGAGTTTACTTTGTCTCTTATTCAGCAGGAAAATACAACATACTCAAAAGCAAGTTAGAATCTGTAAGTGAGAGACAAGTTTATGTCCAGTCAGCTGACGGTGTTCAATACATAATTAGCATGATTAAGTGTCTTGTGTGTGTAAAAACACTCAAGTTAAAACTGTTTATGAAGCACTCTGGATGCTGAAACAACAGGTATCAGTGCTGCTAGAAACCTGTCATTGAAAGCATTACACACAGCCTTGTTACCACTAAACTCACTGAATTACACAGGATTTTGTGTGTGTGTTTGTTCATTTCTCTCTCTGCTTGTGTACCGTACCTCCTTTCAGATCAGCCGAGGCTCCTACGTACTGGAAGTTGTCCATGTTGATGACATCAATTATAGGAGAAACTACTCTGGTTTTATCCTGAAAAACAAAAATAATTCATTAGAACTTTTCAGACAAACTCTAAGGTGCCAAAATCAGAAATAGCCAAGAATGAGGCTCATGAAAAATATTCATGAGCCTCACAAGTCGTGTCAAAAGGGACAAAAATAAGCAGAGCTACAGACCGCTCTGAGTTCTTAAGCATGTTTTGTGGGACATCAGAGTGAAGTAAATATTCCCCTTGACGCCAGTGATTCATACATCTAGTTTAAATTCTTCATTTGGTTTATCACTGTGTTTATAAAGTAAATGACAGCAGAGCAGCCTGTTTTTTTCCAAATCAAACCCTTAAACACGAAGACAGGGCCACAACAGTTTAGAGAAAGGATTGCTCAAGTGGCTGCAATGACAATTACAGAAACAAGCTCCCAGATACTGAGTTTATATCTCAGGCTGAGACATTTTGATACAACACACACACTGATCTTTTCTGTACGGGGTGTTTTATTATTTAGCAGTGCAACCAGAGCAAAGTCAACTACTCTGAAGGCAAAATGTTTTAAAATTTGGCTCCAGGCATTTATTAACATGGGAATGACAAAAAGAAAAAAAAAAAAACACTTTTGGGAGGATCAAATGCAGAATCGGGGGAATTTTCAGTCAGATCAGATAAATATTTAAAGCACAACCTCCATTTTACATGCAGTATTCCACTTCAGATTAAGATTTTATTCAACCAAGAAGTTCCTTCTGAAGTCATTACTAAAAGGCTTCACTCTAAATACAAATAGACTGTAAATCTATAATGAAGCTGTTTATGTTTATTCTGTTTAAGGTTTTTAAGATTTTCCTTTTGCAGCTCTCTGTGGTACAGACAGAAGGAAACATAAATCTGTGAAAACTTAGACTTTTTAAAACTGAATGTCTTGGATTGACAACTGTATCTTAATAAAAACTGTTTTGTCATGACTGTAAAAAGACCCAAACCATCTTGTCACCTAAAAAAGTGATTACATCTTTATTTCTTTCCAGAAATAACTTAAAAGTAATACCACATTAGAGCAAGTACTGATCTACTGCTACTGGTTTATATACTTACATTTCCAGCTAAAAAGAATGCATTTCTACATCTATCACAATGTTCTTCTACTGAGAGTGAGAGTCCAAACATTCCTGTTTTATTGAAGCCACATCATGTGCTCCTTGTTTTTCATATGCGTGTTAACTAGACACTGACTGCCAGCCAGCTCCAGGGGTGCCTCGCTGACCTCTGACCTCTGAGTGAAGGAGGACAGGGAAAAAAAAACAAAGTTTCCACAGATATAAATCACCAAACTGTGTCCCTATTATGAGGCCGTTTAAAGCACTGCGATGAGGTAGATTTTTAAAATACTGCGATACAGTAAGGGAACAATCCACCAGCAAAACTGTTTCATTGTGTTATTGGCGTTTCTAGGACATTTAATGGTTGGGTCAGTGTATTTTTCTTAGTGCTGCAGAAAACACAACAACAGCTGAAGACTGTTAGCATGTGTTTTTTTCCCTTAAACATCACTTTTAAAAGAAGCTGGGCAATTTTTTTATTTTATTTCTAACAGTCTTTAAAGAACAAAAGAGGTCAAACCAGAGTGACTTCACTGACTGGAGAGCTGCTCTTCAGTGTGTGTGTTGGTTGTTTAGACTTATAGTACTATGTTCTTAAACCATTGAGCTGAACCAACCTCTTATGTCTCTCTTTACATCCTAAAGGTGCTGTAAACCTGAATTTTGCTTCACTCCAGGTCATGACAATATACTGTATTAATGTATGAAGGTGTGTTTGTGTTCTGTGTATTTCTACGTGTGTGTGTGTGTGTGTGTGTGTGTGTGTGTGTGTGTGTGTGTACCTCTGCCACTCTCTCCAGTAGCGGCTCTAGCCAGTGGTCATTACATTCACAGTGGGAGTCCAGGAAGGTGAGGACCGGCGCGGTGGCAGCATCTGCACCGCGAACCCTTGAACGCATCAGACCTGAGGAAAAAAACATCAGTTACAAAAACCACCAAATCAACATCCACCGTCCTGCTGCAAAACAGAAAGATTTCATCCCGAATCAGAAACAAGGGATAATATCAGTGAGATGATTTTTTGGGGATTAAAATGATATAAAACTTTCTTCTTCTTCCTCTAATTACCTTCCCTGCGGTCGTTTCTCAACACGCGCACTTTCTCAATCTTCCCCAGCAGCGCTCCGTCCTCCGCTAGAAAGCACACAGGAAACAGGTGTCACACTAATGATACACACATTACATAAGCATTTACACTCCTACTTTTGATTTTTGTAGCGTACAATGTGCTTTCGTGCGTTACTCACGGTTATCACTGTAGTCGTCAACCAAAATGATCTCTCTGACCAGGTGAGGAGGACTTTTTTTCAAGACACTGAACCAAGAGAAACACGGAGATATTGTGGAGATGAAAGGTGCAAAAAAAAAAACCAGATAAATAAAACGTGATAAAAAAGCTGATGGTGAGATCAAAATAGAAAAGTTTTTTGGAGTGGACAGAACACACCATTCACCTACCTGACCACAGTCCGCAGCAGAGCAGAGCGAGCTTCATTGTGGAAGGTGATGACCACACTGGAAGCTGGCAGGTCTGACTTCCACTGTTTGTGTCTGCAACTATACACACACACACACACACACAAAAAAAAGCCCGCCGACACAAATTAGGAATAAAATGCCAAGAAAAATACAAAAATGCTTACACACATGCACAAAAACTCCTTCTGGTATAAGCGAACAGCTGAACGTACGAGCCAAGCTGTGAGCTGGAACCGCTCCCTAAACAGATTCTGAATACATGAACACGATAAATAGGATTCAGTACACACTGACACTATGTTACATACACACACTCTCACACACACTCACACACACACACGGTAATGCTCTGCTGAAGCTGGGATTGACAGTGGGTTTTGCAGCCCGCAGGGCAAAATCTCTTGAGATTGTGTGTGTGTGTGTGTGTGTGTGTGTGTGTGTGTGTGTGTGTGTGTGTGTGTGTGTGTGTGTGTGTGTGTGTGTGGGTCTCCAACAGAGACAAATCCTGCCCGACTTAAAAGTCAGGAACATGGGTGATAGGACATGGGAGAAGAGTGACAAGACGAGGAGGGGAGGACAAGGAGGATTGAGCCAAGGAGAGGATAAAGAGGAGAAAATGGGGCATTCACCAATGTAGTACAAACTCCTTCCCACCTACATCCTGTCACATCTGACCATAAGACTACAACCATCTGTCAGATCCTTCACACTGTATATGAGATGTATGTTCTAAACAGACCTGAAACAATTTAACCTGACGCACCAGATGGTTTGTTACACAGAACCATCTGAGACGTCGTCCAGGAAACTGTTTGGAAAAGGGCAGGAACTTTCAAAAAATACTTGGCAGGTGATTGGATGAACCATCTGTCAATCATCATCTATCACAGTCTTACCATGTGAGGCAGCTGGATTTGTGAGATCATGAGATCATGTAAAATCCTCATAGTATGCTGACTGATCTGAACAACCGATGGTTCGGAAACGAGCGCATACCTTGAACCCTGACAAGGTGGATTGTTGCATGATCTCGCGAATCCAGTTTCCTTCCAAGGTAAGCAACGATTAATTCATTAATTAATTTGATTTCCAGCTCCTTAAACGTGAATAATTAATTGAGAAAATAAAAGATAGATTAATTCATAATGAGAATAATTGTCAGTTGCAGCCTTAGTACCAGATGTATGTCCAGTTGGAAAAATCCAAAATTCTGTGTACAAAAATGAACCTTCACCAAACTTTAAGAGACTCTGCCAACAGTTTTTTCCAGCTTGTCTGTCATGGTTTACACACACCAGATGTACAGTATTTACTGTGTATGTACAGCATGTAAAGTACAAACTGAAGATGAAGTTCAATATGTCTGAATTGTCTGTGTGCTTGATGTATGAGGTCCTTTTGACTGTCAGAGCAGGACTGGTCTCTCAAACCCTGGAAACAATGTGTGGTCAATATGCAGCTGCATCAATCTTCAGTTGACATCTTCCAGTATGTTTATTGTACTGACAAAAAAAAGAATTGTGTATTATAGTAGTATAAGTTCTTTTGATCCTGTGTTGAAAGCACTGGTGAAACGGCCATGGCTTGAAGAAATTCAACCAGGCTCTTTTTATCCTTCTACAATCAGCGCTGCTCCACTCTGGGCAAATGACACATCGCTACCAAATCAATAGGAGACACATCCATGCTCTGTTAGTAGGCTAATGGCTCTAGCTGTCTAAGTTAGGTCGATACCTCAGTGAGGCCAGATCACTGCCTTTATAAAAATAGTCTTTGATTCACACAGTATGTATTGAGAGAGATTCTGCGGGAATAAAACCACAGAACGAATAGAGAAGTTGTTGTAAGATGACAGTGTTGGCAGCGGTTTCACTTCTTTGTGTGTCGAATTTATTTACATCTAAACTCAGAATGGGCTATAAAAGAACACATGTATTACAGTGTGCTAGATACTGAAAACACTGAAGTGATCAGCATTTATTTGCCAGAAAGACCAAAAAAGCTACAATATGATAATAGCGGGTGTGTAAGTGTATCCAAATATTATATCAAAAGTAATTATTTGTGACTTTCATTTATTTATTAAAATAATAATTCATTATTTTAATTTTAAAAAATACTTTACCACCCCCCACCAAAAAAAGGGAAACACTCCACAATGTTCCTATCTGTCTCTATAGCAGGTTGTTGCGCAGCCGGAAAACAATGAGGATGTGTTCCTTTCACTTGGTATGAAAATAGTATCACTCTGTTGTCTGAGAACAGGTTCAGTGTGTTTTGCGCAGCCTTGTTGGCTCGACAGGCAAGAACAGTCACCAACATCTCTCGCTTGAAACCAGTCAGCAGTCAAACAGACAACATGCCGCAGGAATCACACTGCTAATCTCCACACAGACAGTTTGACAAACACATACAAGACACACACACACACACGTGAAACCTTTAACGCTTCTCATTATTTAGCTGTAGGCCTAAATGTTATAACGTTTGTCCAGAATAGTTCATTCAAGGTATTTCTGCTTTGTTAAAGATAACAGTGCAGAGTGACAAGAGAGCAGGAGCTGTGACATCTAACAAGACTCTCTGCTCAATGAAAAACCTGCTCACTGCCAACTTCTTTAAACCTAAACGATTTCAATTAAAATTTTACAACGTCTGTGATTGCATCCAGGATTAAAATAGGCAGTTTATTTTTTGCGTATGACCAATATCCTGTACATTAATTAAGGAGGCGACAAGCGAATCTGGCAGACGAAACAATCAACTGTTTTAAAACATAATATTGTATTAAGGGGATCCACCCGACTTGTGCCTTTATTTATTTTTGTCCCCTCATCCATGTAACAAGCGGAACAATAAACAGCCATTATCAGGGGTTTGTGTTATGAATGGGGTAGACAGTGCCCAATGTGTATCTGCTCTGCTGCTACTTCCTGGTGTCATCTGATAGATCACAATAGAGGGAGTTTCCGGGAGATCTTATCCGTTCCAATTAGTCAAACAGACTGACAACAAAGGACAGCGTGCACACACACGCGCGCGCACACACACACACACACACAATCCCTGCAATCATACGTGCAGTAAAAGAGGTTGATGGGGAGTGTAAAGATACATACTGGTCATGTCTTGTGTCGGGCACAGCTCGGTCCATACGAAGTTTGTCGCTCTCCACCTGGTTGAACTTGTTCCTGGCGTACGGGTCCTGACCTGGTCGAACCACCGTGGCTCCAACGTACAGATCCTGGTCAAAATCCTGCCAGCGTACCTTACCTGTCCACACACACACACACACACACACACACACACACACACACACACATTAAGCACAGCTGTACAGCCAATAAACTTCCGAGGGAGTTGAGAGGATACACTATTCGTTGCCATCTTTGTTTGTGTAATTTGCTGCATTTGTGGTTTTACCAGGATGTCGTGGTGGAAAAATGGAGGAAAGGCTCAAAAATGTTCACAAATTCCAGATATTTCAAAACTTTTAATTAAATCCAGCCACCATGAACAAAACATGGTATTCTGGGAAAAGAAAGCACAGTTTTGGGTGAACAAAAACACACTGCTGCTCCTCAAGTTGACAATTTACAGCTTTGATTTATCCACTTTTTTTTTGCTTAATTCTTTTTAGCTAATTATGATGGTGAGAAACACAACAAAACAGAATTCCCACTTCCTCTGAATGTTTTAAACTTTCAGACCCTGTTGAAAACAAATAGTATCAGTAGGTTTTAATTTTAAAAAAAGTTATTTTCGATGCAACACCCTGGTGATGTTAAATAAACACAGCATATCCAAAAATAATAAAAAGCCACGACCAAAGACGACGTTTCAAACCTTCACGAAGGCTGAAAATGTGTCTGAGCAGTGAACGGGATTATACATCAGTGGGAATATAAAGTGTGGGCAGCAGCCTGGCTGATGCAAGAACCATTCACTGACGGGGAAGGAAAACTCACTGCTTCGAGCTGCTGCTTGACAAGGCGGCAACATGGCACTGAGGAAAGCTGACATGAAATTTATGCTTCTTGTGAGCAGAAATATTATGCAGAACAAAATTCAGGAGACACGATGGGAGCAGTTTGGCAAAGCTAGAAAACACAAAAGAGCATTTATTATGCAGCACAGTGAGTTTAAGTAATTTACTGCGGCTGAGAATACAAGTTTGGAAAACATATTTTTTTGAACGACACATTATCAAACCTGCACACACACACTCACACACATTGTGTCTGTCTGACCAGATTACTGTGATCATTGCGCACTAAACAGAGAAAGTTGTCATGTTTAATTTCACAGTTTATCACTGACTACTGAGACACGCACACATATAAATAATAATGCAACTAATTAGACGGGTGCAGCTGCTATGCTAATGACTTGTGTTAAACATATGGCAGTGTGAGATTACACTATCTCTCAGTATGGAGGAGTGTGTGCATGACAGGCAGACGCAGAAAGACAGACACAAAGACAGAGAGAGAGAGAGAAACGGAGCCTGACAAGGAGTGTGTGTGTGTGTGTGTGTGTGTGTGTGTGTGTGTGTGTCTACGCTGACAGCATGTGAATGTGTCTGGCATGCTAATTAGCTGAAACTCACAATGATCTGCCTGCGTCTCTATAACAGCGCCTCCGAGACGCTGCTGCATGTGTCAGAGTGTGTGATGTCCTTGCTGATATCTGTGTTTAGTGGCAGCGAGTAATTAATATAGTGAAATTAACGTTTCAGCTTCTCACTTTGCGAGTCTTAAGCTCAGTCTTCGACTCTTCGGTGATGAAAATAAATCTTTATTAGAGAGTTTTTCTTTCAGTCTTCCTGCTTTCTTTCAATGCTGAACCACTCAGAGCAGATTAAGTGTCCACTTCCTCACAGGGATTACTCATTCATTTGACATTTCTCCAATACTACTCCGAGGGCACTTTAGCAGGTACACCCATCTAGTCCCAGCAAGTGGTTTGCTGCTTTGAGTCTATGCTGGTAAACGGTGTGGTCTACTGGTTGCCCATTACGTCGGTTTCATTAGTTTTCACTTTCCCTCGGCCTCTCGTCACTGAGCTGTTTCCACCCACAGCTGCTGACGAGTTGCTTTTACTTGCTGTAACATTTTCTGGAAATCCCTTGACGCTGTCGTGTTTCCCACTGATGGTATCTGGCAGGACTCGCACGCCGTACCGTTCCCTCGATCTGTACTGAACCGTGAACTCTCCGCCTACCAGCTCAGAGGACACCATCGCTGAGTGTGAACACACACACACATACACACATACACGTCTTACTCAGTTCACTGCCTGAAAGTGATCCAATTACAACCTAAAAGTAGATGCATTTGAATTTAACTTATGATGCAGAGTTTTTGGATTTGATAAATCAAACTACAGAAACTATTTTGATAATCAACTATTTTGATCATTTAAGTCATTTTTCAAGCAAACATGTCAAACATTCCCTTGTTCAAGTGTCTCAAATTTGAGAATTTGTAGCTTTTTTCTAAAAATCTTTAAGTTTTGGACTGTTGGTCAGACAAAACAAGCAAGCTGAAGACACTTTGTGCTTCAGTGAATTATAATTCCCATTTTTCACTATGTACTGACCTTTCATAGAATAAATGATTATTGATTAATAAAGAAAATTATCAGCAGATTACATAATTGATGATGAAAACAATCATTAGTTGCATCCCTGAACACACATTACAGCAGCCTTTTGTAACCGCATGTGATGATCTTTATGTCTTTCTTTTATATCTTTATATCAAAGTCAGCTCAACTGTCGTCACGAGACCCAAGTGTGGAACAGTCGTATATCAATACTCTGATGAAGACTGTGAGATGTGACTGAAAGCCCCAGAAAAAAAGCTAGTAATTCATTTTCTTAAACTATTGTTTCTCAAATGACATTTTATTTAAAATCTTTGGAAATAGATGAGGATGTTTACCAGAGACGTCAAGATTGCTCACGTGTGTAAAAATGTGTGTATGAGTGTGAAATACAGTGTGAGTTTGAAGTAATAATCATGTTCTGTCAACCTGTCATAAATAAATATAACATTAAAAACTTTAAAAAGACCCTGGAAGATGCCAAAAAGCATCACTCCATCAATGTCTCAAATAATAACTGTAATAAGTTTACTTGGTGCATTAACATGCTTTACATGTTTTACACTTTAATTAGGTGCCGTCTTTTTGCTCCTTCAAGACTGTCTGAATGGCTTTAAGCAGAACAGTCACATAAACCAGAAGTAAACACTTAATCTTGTGACTATTCAAATTTAGCAAAGCATTCGTACACCTCCGACAACCTGACCTCTGCCTCCTTCACTCTCTCTGCTCTCGGCATTCTTTCATCACTTTATCATCCATATTTTCTATCCTTTACTCCCCCCCTCCCGTCTCTGTCTTCTCTCCATCTCCCTTTTCAACACTTTCTCAACACTTTTCTCATGTCTCTGCCTCCCTCTTCTCTCCTCTCCTCCCTTCTCTCTCTGCCTCCTCTTATGCATGTGTGTGTGTGTTGTGTTTGTGAGTAATGTTGTGATACACTGCCATCGAGTGTAAAGTCACCCTGAAGTTGAAATTCCCCCACTTCAACATTCAAATTGGATTCCATTTCCAGTGCCGGATCAGATAAGAGAGTGTGTGTTCAGCGTTCGCTAGGTCAGGAGTTTGTGAAGGAAGGGGGGCCGCCTTGAGCGAGGCTGAGGATGAGAGCTGAATGAGAAATGGCTGCTCAGATTCTCTCTCTGCTGCGTCTTTCCATCTCCTCTTTACTGTTGGACTCTTAAACAATCTTTCTCAAAAGTGTGGGTGGGGACGCATAGTTGGGTTTGCGGGAAGATTGAAAATGGATTTTTAAGTGTTGCGCTGCTGGCTTTATTGAATTGTCCCCTGTGTCTCTGGTTATTTAAACATTTAAACATGTGAAGGTTAAAGAGGTCAAGGATGTTCATGTTCTCTTGGTCTTAAACGCTAAAAATGTGCCTCAGTGTTACCACATTTAAAGAGGGAAATAGTTTTGGTTGTGAGAACGTGATGCGGTGTACAGTTTTGTTGCTTTGCCATGCATACGCTTTACAGCTGAGATGTATTCATCCTGTGTTTTCCTTCAGTTAAATCACAAACAATGAGATATTAGACTTTCTCCAGATCCTGAGGGAGATCCTGGCTGTGAATATGACAAAAGATCGACTGCATACCAGTCTCTACTGTATAAAAAAGGCTTTTTAACTTTTGTAACTGTAACTGAAAACCTGGACTTTTTTAAGAATTCATTGCCTTTTTTTGTGGACATTGATTGCTTACTCATGCATCAAGAGCGCTGGTTTTGCGTTATATTGTTGTCAGATCTGAGAAGTGCCTCCTTATTTGTTTTTCATTGAATTAAAAAAGAAAGATAGCTTGGTTTTACTCTTAAGAAACAATACTTTAAGTTATTTAAAATATTCTATCCCTCTCCGTCTCCATTCCCAACATTAATGTCTCCATATAATCAGGGTGTGGTTGTGGTGCATGATGGTTATTGGAGTTTCCTACCTGGCGGCAGAGTCTCCAGGCTGTTAGCCTTGTCGTCAGAGTTGTGAGCTTTGTTTCTACTGGATGAGTCACTGGAGCCCCAATCATCCTGAAAGAAACAAAACACACACACATTAACCTGAAACCCAACAAACAGGGTGAGACTGTATGAACGACGTCAGAAACAAAAGGTGAAATCTATTATTAACTGAAGAAATTAGTCATTATACAGTCCTTGAATCATCACACATTATAAATACAGCCTGATCGGCACGTACATTTCCATCCATCCAGTAAAACCTTAAATTGAATTTTACTTCTTAAAATATCCCCTCCAGACATGCTCAAATATATAAAACACTCTGCTTTGAATTTGTGTATGACGTGTTTTTTTCCACAAAAAATTAAATTTCCCGGTTAAAGGTCTTAAAATGACATTTATTCCTTCTCCCTCATTGAAATAATATTGTTTCCACATCAGACTTGCATAAGTTGTACTGACTGGACCACAGAAAACAGCCTTCTAGTGTCAAACTCTGCACAAACATCAGCTTTGACATCCAAGTGAAGTAACAAGAAGCACAATCATCTTGAGTAGAGGGGGAATTTAAAGGAATATTTCACCAAAGTTGCTTTTGAACGAGAGTCTATAGCAGATACTTGAGAAGTTAAACGTGACCCTAATCTGTTTGAGCCAAGTCTGTTCAGGTCTGAGTTCGTTTAGACAACAAGACGCCCAGCGAACGTTTTCCTATTGGCTGTCCAGTCCTTTCATTCACTCGCTCATCTGTTCCTTCATCTATTTCTCCTGTCCGCTCATCCGGTCATTCGTTCAGTTGTTCATCAATGAATTGAACAACACAGTCGTATCCGTGTCCTCACCGTTTACACAAATGGACGGACAGCCGAGTCATCTTTCCTTGTGTCCATCTCCGTTACCATTAAAACCAGCTGGATCAATACATTGGGAAGCACGGCTATTAGCTCCCATGCAGACCGCTGCTCTTGACTGTAGAGAACTATTGTTCAGCTCCTTTATTTGCTCTGTAATGTATTGATCTGTTTTCTTCACTGCTTCAGGACAACGTGACATCAGAAACCACCACTTTAGCCAGGTGGTCAAACAGTATTTAACTGCTAATTTCCACATCTGAGAGAAGAGGTGAAGGGTAGAAACAGAAAGGATTATCACACCAGTCGTGACAGTCACAGGAAACAACATCAGTTATTTTGCCTCTCAAGATGGAAAAGTCTAAAAACCAAAACAGATCAATCAGATTGTCGCCCGTCATCTCTCTCTGTGCCAGCCTGTCCATTCATCTGGTGTGGACAGACAATCTGTTCTTCAACTACACCCTATTTTTCAGTGACTGACAAAACTGTCCAATATCCACATCTAGTATAAAGAAAATCCTACATAAAATCAATTTTTATAAGTGTTCTCAACAGCTGAGTATCGTGCACAGTTGGATGGTAATGCTCAGTGCAGGATGAAAACTAAAGCTGGCAGTATACCCGCTGAAGAAATACAGTTTGACAGGCTCTCGAGAAAAACAGGACACATTTTCAGGTTAAAATAAAGCTCCAAATTGGCTTCGGACTTTTGCTCTGTTGGGCTGTTTTGGAAAAAGGCTCCTCCAGCTGACATTTACTGGTTACAAAATCTTCCACCTTCATGACAGAAAAGTACAGATTATCTTATCTTCTTGAATCTCAAAGTGTCTCCGCTGCCTATTAAGAGTCAGTAAACATGCAGATAAAGACACCCACACAACACCTTTCATTGCAGTGTAACTTTGTATGTTGTTATAAGTAGAGTGAAACATTATTATAAGACTATTTTAAGACCCTTATAGGCTGACAGAGAAAGACAAGTGAGCCAAGGTGTGTCCTTCTTCCTCAGATCGAGCTGATTGTATCTGTCATGTCCTTCATCTTCTTCTGAGTCTCATCCAGCCTCCCACCCCGTAACTTGTCAGCTGCCTCCTTTTACTAACTGGCTGCCTCACAGTTCACAGCTCACTGTAGAAGCAGTTACATCTAGAAACTGTGACGTGGAAACGATGCTGCACAAAGCATGTGTGTAACTTAACCTCTAACCCGGGCAAGGGCACAAAGACATCGGGGACCTTAATGCTGCACTTTATAGCGAAGGAGTGCTGCCCTCATAAAAACTCAAGAGTCGTGACTGGAAAGCCCTGAAAAATTCATCGCATCATCATCTGACTTTTCACTGAGACCAAATGAAAACTTCGACCGTGACGTCTGTGGAATAGACCTGACATTTTTAGCAGTAAAGCACAGGTGCAAAGAATAACGATTAATTAACGATGAATAGGTCAGGAATTCTTTGCACAACGCTAAACGTGACGCAGTCGTTATAAATGCTGTTAGTGAAACCTGTGTTTGTGTCAGAGGTCTGAATTAATATTAAAGCCACAATATACATCACACTCCATCTAAAATATCTGTCTTCATCTCCACAGCGAATGTGTTAACAACCTACCAGCTCGATACAGCTCCAACATGCTGACAAAAGCTGTAAGATAGTTTGAACAGCTGTTTGCAATTTATAGAACAGCCAATTAACAGAAAGTCAATTTAAATGACAGATAGTTGGCACGCAACTTAAAACAACAAAGAACCAACTGTTTACGCAATTACTGTTTTGACAGCCTGTTGAATATCTGTCAGTGTGTTGTTGAGTCACAACAGTGAATGTGATGATACACCGCTTCTTATTTGAAATGCACTACTACCTCCTCTGTTTTTCTTGATCGCAAGGATTTAAATTCAATTTTAATATCTTAAAAAAATGCAGAACCTGTGATGGGAAATACATCATTTTGCTTGTAAATGCAAATATTTATTTCATGGCTGCAGAGCTCAACTTTAACTTGTTTTAAATGCAGGAATTCATTTTACTTTTTCTAATAAACAGACATCAGGGGAGAGCACAGTGATGAGAAGGGGAAATAAAGAAGAAATGGGCAAAGGCACACTTAACATTGGTGAAAAAAATGAAAGGAGAGCAAAGGAGAGAAAAATGACGAGAAAGAAAGTACATATAATCCAGCAGCATCTGTGCTGCCCACTTCTGGACTAGACCTCCCAGTGATTTATGGGAATTACAGTCTATCACAGATCGGACCAAGACAGAAGGCATTAGGAGACAATGAGAACAATGCAGTGTTTTAAGGACCTGCGTGCGTGATTTATCAACAACTGGTTGCTATAAATATGACTTATCACCGGTTGAAACGTAATTTAAAAGGGTAAATGGCGAGCAGATGCTGGAGAGCTATTTTTATAATTCTCATCACACGAACTGCTTTGAAAACCTCTTAGTGAAAATGGTCTCAGCCTGTATCTGCTGCCCTCTAAACACAAACATGATTGATTAAAACTGTGCACTCATAGAGACAAAAACACACAGTGCACCTGCTACAAACACAGATATCAGAAATAGAGGCAAACAGCGGTTTTCTGAATGACTGTTAATCCTTTAAGATCCAGTTTTACTCTTTTAATTGCCCTTTTGAAGCTTTACGGTTAGAACGCTGTCTGAGATTATCAAAAATAATCTCTATCAACTATTTCTAACTCTTCACTGAAGGTAAATGATGTTTACTCACTGGCTGAAAGATTCAAACTCATGACTGTTCTATGTGCATCATTTTATTACCCCAAAATTCAACCAGACCTATTTGGTATCTTTGGAAACTCGGATTTATAGATGAGTTTTAAATACATTTCTGTGGGTTTGAATAAAGTTTGGTTAATGAGCAAAAGTTCAATTAGTTTTATAAGGTGTTGTCATATTGAGGACCTGTATCAGTTGGGTTTTTATTATTTTAAATTAAAGGGAAAGTTCAACATTTGGGGAAATACTTTTATTCGTTTTCTTGCCGAGAGTTAGATGAGAAGATCAATAACACTCTCATGATTATTCAATGATTATTTTCACCATCAATTACATTATTTTCTTGATTAATCGATATATCATTTTGACTAAAATATGTCAGAAAATTCTTAAAAATGCCTGTTATAATTTCTTAGAGCTCAACGTGACGTCTTTGAATGTCATGTTTTCTACAAAATCCAAAGACATTCAGTTCACGATCATGTTCATCTGCTTCTCCTTCCTCACGTGTTCCTCCTTGTTACAGTTTCCTTGCTTCTCTGCACATCTTTCTTTCAGCCTTTCATTCCTGCTTTCTCTCTTCTGCTGTCACTGTTATCTTAGTCTGACATTTAACAGCAGGTCATCCTGACACAGAGGCAAAATGACACACTTAAGACAGACACTGAATTTCTAAACGTCAGAAATGTCAAAAGAAGTGTCATGTCAAAAACTGCAGTTTCTTTTTTATACATATATGTTTATATATACTGTATATATTTAACAGCTGATCCTACTGAACGCATCTCTGGCTCCTGATGTCATATGAAGAAAACAGAGCACTGCTCCTCTTTTCTTCTGCAATGTGGAAAAAGATATTTAAATTCCACTTAGATGAAGCCAAAACACACCAACTGAAATCTCTCAAGAATTTACATAAAAACTAGAAAAGCCACATGCAACCTACTAATATATTCAGAAGCCACAGTCAATTTATGCACATTTCCACATTAAAAATTCAAATTTTAGATTGTTTTAAACCATTTTTAAATCAATTTATAGTCAGATTTTTTTCAGAGCGGTTACCAGCACTAATAAACTTTGTTTTTTTCTTCCTCTGCCAACTGAGAGATCTACGCTGGGCACAGCAGAGCTCTTACACCTGCTTCTCTGGTAATGGGATGGACTTTAAGCCCCCAACAGATCAGACCAAGCATGCGTGTGTGTGTTAACAAGTGTCAGCTCACATTTGTGTGTGTGTGTGTGTGCACTTGCACGCTCAAATGCATTAGTGTGTCAGTCCGCCGGTTACACACATGCTTTGTGCACTTATCAGCAGACTGGCATGCGTGTGTGTGTGTATGTGTGTGTGTGTTTTATCTGGTTCCAGCCTCTAATAGTCAGAGTATAATCCACAGTAATCTGATCACATCCACTGATAGATTAACTCAGATAGGAGCCAAGAGTTCACTAACACACACACACACATTCAGTACTCAGAATGAATGAAGTCAAAAACACACTTATAAACACAAACAAAAAGCACAGACAGTCGTCGTAAAATAAACACTATGTGGGACTTTTTTTTTTTTTTTTTTACAGCAATAACCTCAAACTCAAGTCTCTGGTTTTGATTTCATTGCGTAAATCCAGATTAAACCATGTTTCTCATACAACAAGTAGTGCCAATGATCTGATTTGCTCTGGAGGCTTAATTCATCACAAAATCCCTCAGAGAGACGACAGTACAGTGAAGCACATCAGGCATCAGGAGCTGCAGGGAGAGGAAGCAGTGAAACGCACTGACGGGCAGCAGCACACAGTGATGCTGGTGCAGAAGGTCGAATATCCTGCTGAAGCTACTGTTTGCTAATCTGTTTATATCCTGTATTGGTAGAAAGCCAAGAGACTGAGTCCTCGCTAAACAAAATGTATTTATCTACTGCGTTAAACTGATTTTGAAGACAAAAGAACAGAAAAGTGCCTCACTGTCCGTTTAATACACATTTTCATTTAGAAATGTGACTAATTGTAGGATTTTTAGGGTTTGAGTGTGTCTGATGTGTCGATGTCACTAGAACCCTGAGAAGGGATGTTATTGGTTTTCTAGTCACTGCAGTATGTTGTCTTATGTCACAGGGCAGCGTGCAACAGGGAGTGCCACTCAGGTTTGTTGTTATGAGGAAAATTAATCTTTTTAACGTTAAGCTTACGTCCCCCAAATCCCAACTGAATCATATCTCTTTACTACTCCACTCTAATTTAATCTACTAAAATCTCTACTACTCAAACTCTCCTCTTTGTCTTTTACTAGCTTCCCAACATAATCAGGGTTACCTTCAGTGCACTGTGTCCCTGACTGCACACCGTTTTAAATGCTTTAAATGTGAAAATGTAAAATACACTCAAATGGAGCATTAGTCTACATTAAAAGGCAAAAATATTTCAACTGCAGTTATGCTTGAGTATAAAATATTAATTCTTGTTAATATTTTATATCCAACTATAACCACAGTCTATTGTGTGCTTTTATGTAAAGCATAGAGAAAGATCGTATCATCGCCTGAAGCTTGAGGTTAAGCTGCTTCAAACTTCACTGACACTGCTGCTAAACTTCAAGAAACCAGAGTGAAAGACTGCGTCGACCAACAAATCATCACAGAAGAAAAGAAATTAGGATTTATGCTTAAACTATGTTTCACCGTGACACATTTGAAACTCACTTCACGTTCATAACATTTTCACTTCAGAGGGAATTTAGCATAAACGTACAACCTCTGGATTTGTTGATAACATGTTGGTCTTATCACAGGGTTTTCCATGACTTTTCAAGGATCCATAATAGAATTTCCATGACCATTCACAACCTTTAGTTACATGAACAGAGGTGTACTTTCGTTAATTATTGCATGAAAATTAAACAGCAATCTTTTTCTACTTCTTCTCTAATTGTAAGTTATCATCATATTCACTTCAAACACTCCAAACTACAGATGCTGTCATTACATGCCCTTTATTACAAGCACAGCTTTGCAGGCACTTAGGATAATAAAGTCTGGAAATGGCTTTCAAGCATCAGGGAACTGAACTGAACTGACTTGCTAATACACAATTAAAATTGCATTATCAACTAAAAAAGGGGCTTTAACAAAAAACACCTCTGGCCCCACAAGATGTGATATAATGCTATAGTGTATTTCAATTATTTACTGCACTTGCATGGCTTTCCTTTGAAGTTATTATGATCTGTTTGGCAAAACAAGGCTGTGCACACATTAACAAAAGAGAAAATATTGAGCTCCACAACGTATTCTTAAACAATTACAGACACATGACAGCCATAAGAAAACAAAGCAGTATGATGCTACATTCAAGAAAACAACTAACATTCAACCGTCATGGATTGTGTTTTAAATTTGAACTCAACACCCAGGTCTACTCCTCCTCTAAATCTGACAGGTTTGCTCTCTTGTTGTTTGCTGTTTGCTGCAGCCTATTTGATTAATGATAAATGTCATATTTTGTGTCATCTCTGCCTTCTCTACAAATTCATCATTTATTGCACAAGATGTTGAATGTCTGACACAAGTTGTTTTCTTTTTTTTACTTCAGTTCTTGAAGTTCATTGGCCATGCTCTTCCTTTTGACAGCTTTTGATTTGCTTTCTTTTCCTTTTCTCTTGTCATCAAGTATCGAACTTTCCTTACTATCGAATTTTCCACCATGACTCACTTATTCGCTCCACACTGACTTGTCCATGGGACATGACCAACAGAATTCGGATCACATCCCAAAGACTTCTCCAGCCAGACTGTGCAGCAATGGTTTCATGGAGCAGCACATCAAGACTGTCAGACTTGGGTTCAAAATGAGCAAAAGCAGAAGACAGAAGACTCATGACTCATTGATGCATCCACTTGGCTTGCAGCAACCAGTGTATGAAGAGTTGTTAGAAAGGCCTTGGTCTCCTTTCTTATTTCTAGCACCTGCCTCTCTGTGATTTTGATGGCCTCTGAGCTGTCTGATGGATGTTTCTGCCACAAATCCAATATCAAGTTTGCCAACCTCCTAGTCGAGGGAAGAATTGTCAGTATTGATCAGGAGAAACTTCTGCATGTTGGTGGCTTGTTTCAGGACCATGTCCTTCATAAACCGCTCCATAAGCCCTTACAACAAACACAAGGAAGGTACAGCAATGAATGTGTTGAGGAAGGCAGCTTTTGTGCACCCACATGTAAACCGTCCAGTGATCTTGCTGTCTGGGAATATTTTCACAAACAGTGCAATAACAAAGAGAATAAAGAGTGCTATGGCCTCCACACATCTGAAGTCCCTTTCAGGGGCTGGCAGTACAGTGAGCGCCTATGGAAAGCTACGAAGCTGGAAGTTCACAGACTGTATCTCAAAGATCTCATGGGTACCCTCAATAACATGGTGAAGGCTGAGAGATCCTCTTATTTTGCTAATCTCATCTCTGTCAACGAGAAAAACCCAAAAGTCCTGTTTGATACTGTAAATCACATTGACTCTCCCAACATCCCTAAACTTCCAATCCTATCAAACAATGACTGCAATAACTTTCTCAAATATTTTATAGACAAGGTTGCCAATATCAGGGCAAACATCTCATCCATGCCCAGTCTGCTTACTAGTGGCCCCTCAAATCCAGCCATCTTGGACTCCTTTTGTCCAGTGTCCATGGAGGATATAGCAGCCCTGGTAGGACAAATGAAACCCTCCTCGTGCCCAGTAGATGTCCTACCAACCACTATGTTTTTAAAAGGTCTTTAACTGTATCGGACCCTGCATAGCCAATATTATAAACAGCTCTCTCCTATCAGGGTGTGTCCCCAGTTATCTTAAGCAGGCTATTGTTTTGCCTCTTTTGAAGAAATCAAACCTGGATCCCTCCCTGCTGGAGAACTACAGGCCCATTTCAAAATTCCCTTTCTTTTCCAAAATTTTAGAAAAGACTGTGGAGAAATAACTGGTTCAAAGACTAGAATTGCACAGGGTGTTTGATACATTTCAATCTGGTTTCCATAAACTGTACTCCACTGAAACAGCTCTCCTGAAGGTCTCAGATGACATTTTTATGGCTGTAGATGCCGGAGACTGTTCTGTTCTAGTACTATTGGACCTTAGCGCAGCATTCGATACTGTGGACCATCACATTCTGATCTGGGACTGCATTGGAGTGGTTCTCCTCATACGTCACAGATAGATCTTTGTCAGTCTCTGTAAGTGAATTTGAGTCGGACACTGCAGCTTTGTCATGCGGTGTCCCCCAGGGATTAGTCTTGGGACCCATTCTATTCTCCATATACATGCTGCCACTAGGACAAATCATCAGCAGTTTCAAGAACATCTCCTATCATATGTACGCTGATGACATCTAGTTGTACTTTTCATTTAAACCTAATGAGCTTCACAAACTCTCTGTACTTAACAATTGTTTAAATGCAATTAGGAGTTGGATGGCAAACAATTTTCTGCAGTTAAACGCAGACAAAACTGAAGTCCTGATCTTTGGCCCTGACAATCTTCAGTCAGCAATCAGGCAAAACCTTGGTGCCTTATCTTCATCCTTTCGGTCTTGCCTGCGCAATCTTGGTGTAATTTTCAACCAATCCATGAGTTTTGAAGCGCATGTTAAGGCGCTAACTAAATCATGTTTCTTTCACCTGAGAAACATAGCCAAACTCCGGTCTGTGGTATCAAGAAATGAAATGGAGATGTTAATACATGCTTTTATCTCATCACGTTTGGACTACTGTAACTCTCTTTTTACTTGTCTTAAAAAATCTTTCATACAACGCTTACAAACTGTCCAAAACGCTGCTGCTAGGCTTTTAACACAATCCAACAGATGGTCACATACAACTCCTATTTTAATCTCATTGGCTCATTCATGGCTCCTGGTAAATTTTAGAATTCATTTTAAAATTTTGGTGCTCACTTATAGAGCCCTACATGGCCAGGCTCCACAGTACATTAGTGAACTTCTGCACCCCTACACCACTAGTCGAGATCCTAGATCCTCCACCCAGGGCTTTCTAAGTGTACCTCGTACACATTTTAAGATCCGGGGGGATCATGCCTTCCAATCAGAAGCCCCTAAGCTTTGGAACACTCTTCCAACAAGCTTAAGGTCCTTGGATAATGGAGACTCCTTTAAAAAGCAGCTAAAAACCCATTTGTTCAGACAGGCATTTGGGTAGTATGTGCTATTTTATCTTAGCTTGCCCATTTTATCTGCTCTACTTGTGTATTTTATCTAGTGTCTTTGCTTTTCTTTATTCTGATTTTATTTTATTTTATTTCTTTGACTGCGAAGCACTTTGTAACTGGTGTTTGTGAAAGGTGCTATATAAATAAACTTTGCTTGCTTACTTGCTTTAAGATTTCGGATGGAAAGTCTGGCTACTAAAAACTCTTTTCATGCTCCACAACAAGACACACACCCTTCACTGACAGAAGAAACTTAAGAAACCTAAACATTAAACTATTAAAAAATGAGAGAAACACCATTTTTTCAATCAGTACCTCCTAATTTGCCTGATCATCACAGTTCCTGAAAAGCACATTATCTAAAGGGACTTTAACGGTTCCTGAACTTTGTAGTTCATGGAGTTTGTAAAACAAATGTCACATGGTCCATCACTAGAAACAAAGAGTGTTGAGTTTGCCAAAAGCTGTTGGACAAGCTGGAAAACAAAAATTAGATTGCAACCCGCCAGTTAAATCTATTATTCCCCCTAATATAATGGCATGGAAACAAAATTGGAGACATGGTTCAGTATGTATTTTGCTCAAAAATGTAAGATCTTCATCTACACAAGATTCAGTGAGAGTTTGTGCGTTCACGCTGTGACCATGTTAATGACCCTGATTCAGGCTCCCTGCAGTGATGCTGTCCTCTCTGACTCGCACTGCATGTTGTTTATCCAGGAGAAGAAAGAATCTAGAACAAGTCACATTTCCCTCCTCTTTAATCACAGCTATGTGTCCTCAGGCCCCACACACACACACACACACACACACACACACACACACACACACACACACACACACAGTTTCTTCTGGCAATGGTTCAACATGAAAGGATGAAAAGAGTGAAACGGGCTTGCTGCTGAAAAAAAAAAGAGCCATAACTGGGATGTCATTACACACAGGAGGAGAGCGAGGTTAGATGAGGAGGCAGAGGGAAGGTTTTGGCATTTGTGGTTGTTTTGTTTTGCCTCCCAGCAGAGCTCCCCAGCATTACAGTATTTAAGTTCAACCTGCTGAAACTAACTGTTTTCATGCCTCCGTGACGGCAAACGTCGGAATGAAACTGTCAAATTACATATCACTGAACTTTTCACCCCCTCCTTCCTGTTTCCCTCTAACTTCATCTCATTTTAATGCATCTCATCTCCCTCCTCTCTTCAGCTTTTTGTCATGTGGCTGCATCTCCTACCATCTCCTCTCCCCTTGCTGATACTCCCTCTGCTTCTCCTCTCTCATATTTCCCCACCAGATGCCACCTCCACGGATCATCCTAGACTTTTTACTCTCCTCTTCCTTCTTTGTCTTCCTCAGTCACCAATTTCACATTTTGAATTTTATTCAGGTGTTTTTTCCCCCCAAGATGCTGCACAGTACTACTTGCAAAATAAAAAAAATAAAAAAATCTACTGTCATGCCTGGAAGAGACCCAGTATTAACATATGCTGAAAGCTCACACATCCAAAGTCCTTTTATTAACAATATGGTCCAGTAGCTTAAAGGACTTCAAGTGAGACTATGAGGCTTTAAGTTGAAGCCTCTACAAAACAAAAAAAAGAGAGCTTTTCAGGAACTCTGTCTGATGCTGAGAATTTTTTAAATTTATCTAACTGCTCCTGCTAAATACTGCTGAAGGGAAATATTATAGCGGAACATTTTGCGCATGATTAAACTCTTGCCACGGCTGGTTGGCAAACATGTGAGAGCTGCTCTCTGTAAGAGATCAAGACAGACAGACAGAGAGAGAGAGAGAGAGAGATGGAAACTTATAAATGAAAACCAAAAGGAGTGAAAAGATGAAAAACAGTCAGCCTGTGGAGGGTTTATCCATGTTGATTAAGTCATACAAGCCTCGGAGGACCACGCCATCTTTAATCAGACATCAAATAGTGATCATACTCACTGAAGACTAGGTCTTCACCTACGATTTAAACAACACTTGAGGGGGAGTGGTCAGCAGCATGAAAACAACACTTTTCTGTGTTTTTTTCCCCAAGCTGTATGACTTTTTTTTCAGAAACGCTGAAATACATTTTTTTTTACTTTTACTTTTTAAAGCTTGAAAATCATCCATACTGCTGTCATGCATATTTCCACATGACAGACACACTATCCTGTTCCAAGGAAGAAATTCCCCCACTTACGTCCAACGGGCAAATAAAACAACATTAACGTGCACAGTCACTATGACTTTCATGCTGCTCAATCTACATTCAATAGCGCTCCAACACTGTAGTTGTAGCTCTTACTGCTCCTGGTCTCTGCAGGTCACGTCCACATTTAGTAAAAATATTCATACCAGGAATTCAAAAATATAAAACTTGACACTAAACAATAACAAGTAAAATCTGAACACTCAACAATATTTAAACAACATCACTTACTTTCTGAGCTGTTAAGAGTCCAGACTTTCAGTTTTGAAATTCCCAAGAACAATTAGGACTGATTTCTCAGGAGGAAACACATTTTGATTGTTAAAAAACAATTTGACTGGTTTACTTGCAACTCATCATGTTGTAGTGATTCGTCTCCCTTCAGAGTTAATTACATTTTTTCTATTTCACAAAGCGCCTGTTAACAGAGAGAATAATACAATCGTCACTCCATAATCTGCCCCTCTTTGTGGAACAATCTGTATCTGCTTTTCTAAAACCTAAACAAAGCTAAACAAAAGATGGCATCGACACCAGTTATACAACAGTAATTAAACTGTCAGTCTGCTGGTGTACTTTAGCAGGCAGCCTGTCGGTTTCAGTAAGATGATATTTTTTCTGCGACATTTGAAAAACTCTGCAGGATTCACTATGTCCAAATATTAGACAAGTAGAGATTAAGACAGGAGGACAGACAGATATAATAAATCTACCTGGACTTTCACACAGTTCTGCTCATGGATTTGTTCAGTCAACAAACACTGTATAAATAAAGATTTTTTTTTAAAAACCACTACGTCTCTCTGTGTCTTTGCGTCCGTCTGTCTCTCTAACATTTCATACGGCATGGCAGAGAGGGAAAGTCATCCAAAACATCACAGAACTATCAGAAGTGTGTCAGACTCGCACTCACATCGCTGCTGATACACGGCTGTGGGAAATGCCTGCTCTACTTCAAACATGTCAGGGAACTCATTAGAGAGTGTGTGACTTTAAAATAATGTCACTCCATAATAAAACCTCTATGCAAGAGAGAAAATGAAGGAGAAAGACAGAAAGAAAGCAAGGGAAAACAAAGAAGAAGAAGAGAGAGAGGGGGGTTTGTAAAAGACTTCAACCCTGAAGCTGCTTCAACTGCACTCGTTTGAGAATTCAGACGTCACTGAACAAACTGTGACAAGTCACACCAAGGTGTGTGTGTGTATATGTGTGTGTGTGTGTATGTGTGTGTGTGGGAGATAGAGAGAGAGAGAGAGAGAGAGAGAAAGAGAGAGACTGAGAGAGAGAGACTCGGGGGGTGTAAGACAGCTCAATGGAGCAATTGTGTGTGCTGGCCCCCTTCCCAAAACCCCATCTGCATCCTACACACACACACACACACACACACACACACACACACACACACACACACAGAGAAAAAAAGACATGCACAGAAAGATGCACACACATTCCCACACAGACACACACATCATCACCAACCTAAAGTCAGCGCACACCCAAACCAGAAATCTAACTGACTGTCTTCAGTTCCTGTCAGACTGAGGTGGGTGACGGCTAAATGATCTGACGTGAAGAGGAGGACCCAAGCAGCTCAAATTAAGACGTCCAATAATCGACTTTGCTCTCTCTTGCTTGCTGCCTAGATGCAAAAACAGCGAACTGGCAAACTTCAGTCAAAAATCAGTCAGGAGAGAAAAAAGTCACCCTTGCCTATCATGCCCATTGTCTTACACAAAGATTGTTTGTTAGAAAGACAAACAATTCTGTGATTTCCACCATTTTATCGTTTATTAAAGCTCTTAATAGTAAGAAGTACAAATGCACTTTCGGCGCTCAGAAAATGTCCGCAGGGTGGAACATCTTTCCCACGGGGAAAATCGAGTTTTAAGTATCTGAGCTCTCTGCATCAGTGATTCTCTGAAACTGCAGTTCAGTGACACTGGAGGGAAGTGGGCGGACTACTGACTACTGATTCAACTACATTTTAACAGCGAGAAGAAAATATTCAATTTGAGTAGAGCTGCATCTACAAATGTTTTTACTCATTTACTCTCTAAAATGTTCGAAAACAGTGAAAGATCACTTCATTAAACCTCAAAGATATTCAGTTTACAATAATATGAAACAAAACAGCAACTATTCCTCACATTTGAGATTCTGGTGAGGCTTTAGCTTTATTTATATAGCACCTTTCAAAAACAAAGTTACAAATTGCATTATATTAAAAACAGATAATGCAAGTAAATTAGATCCAAAACAAAGATACAGACAAGATAAATAGTACAACAATTACCATCTGTTAAGAAAAAGCCATAAGATAAAAGTGAGTCTTAAGAAGACATTTAAAAGATGACACTGAGTTTGCCCACCTGAGATCTCCAGGAAGGGGGCTCAACAGCTGAGGGGCTGAACATCAAAGACCCGGTCCCCTATAGTGACAAGTCAAGATTTTGAAACCATTAGCAGGGCCCTGGTGGAGGATCTCAAGCAGCGATCAGGCTCATAAGGAGTTAGCAGATCACAGATACAGACAGGAGCCTGACCATCCTGGGCTTTAAAAACAAGCAGTGAAGTCTTAAAATCAATTCTAAAGCTCACAGGTAACCAGTGAAGGGCAGCAAGGGTTTTTGTAATGTGGTCACTCCTCTTAGTACGTGTTAAAAGCCTGGCAGCAGCATTTTGTACCAACTGCAGTCTTTGGATGTTACGCCTGGTGATACCAGAATAAAGTGCACTGCAGTAATCAAGTCTGGAGGAGATAAAAACATGGATGACCTTTTCTGAGTCTGCAGAGGAAAGGAAAGAACTGATTTTGGTTAGCTGTCTCAATTGTCATTATTAGATAAGATACATTATGAGACACCCAGACTAGAGGGGAGATTGTTAATGCTGCTAGTGCTGGGGCCTGAGGGGCTAATTATAATCACTTCTGTTTTGGAGTCAGGACATAATACACGAAACATCAGTGGTACCAGGCTTTAACGGGACATACAACTGGATGTCATCCTCGTAGCAAAGGAAATCGATGCTATGTCTAGGCATCATTTGCCCCAGGGGTAGCATGTACATAGTGAATAAGAGGGGACCTAAAATAGACTCTTGGGGGACCCCACAAAAGCATTAAAGAGAAGGTCCTGTTCGACAGATAGGAGATGAACTGATCCAGAGCCACATCACTGATGCCAACATAGTATCTCAGGCAGCTTATTAAGACATTATGATCCACTGTGTCAAATGCTGAGCTGAAGTCAAGGAGATTTAAAATGGAGTACAGGCCCGTGTTGGCTACAAGCAGTAAGTCATTGGTGACCTTGACAATAGCAGTCTCAGTGCTCTGTAGGGAGCGGAAACCAGATTGAAATTTTTCAAATATTTGCTGTTTATAAAAGATCAGTTGAGTGGAGACATTTTTTTCTAAAATCTTCGATAAAAAAATGCAACTTGGAGATGGATCTAAAATTGCTTCAAACAGAGGGCTCTAGAGAGGCCTTCTTTAAAAGAGGGTAAACAGTGGCATGTTTAAAATAGGAGGGGAAAATACCAGCAGACAGACAGCAGTTAATAATGGCTAAAATATCTGGATCAACCGTCTGAAATACAGCTTTTAAAAACCAAGTAGGAATGTAGTCTGAGGGGCAGGTGGATGATTTTGAGAGTGCAATAGTACATTCCAGAGTAGACAGAGAGATTTCACTGAAGTGGGTTAATGTTGAAGGTGGGCAGGAGTTTCAATAATGATGACTGCCTCCAATAAAAATGTCCCGCGTAGCCTGGAATCCCACAATGCCTTGTCAAGCGATCACTCATGTCCCATAATGAATGGATGAATTAATTAATTAATAAAAATGAATGGGGGCAAACTTTGTACCACGTTCAGTGGGTCTTCACCGATATTTTCACCATTCATTTTAGTGTAAATTTGACCCAAACACAATCATTAACCAGTAAAATGACCGGTGTGGCCACTTTCCCGAAACATTTTCTTTAAGGTCGGCCTGTTGCCCAGGACGACCAACCTGCCTGTTCATCTGTCTCCCTGCCTGTCAGCGATGGTTCAACAGACACAATAAACAGAGCTCAGGTTCATGGTGTTGTGGTGTCCGTTACATCTATTGTTGTAGCACTGTAGTTATCCTTTGAAAAACACACACACACACAGGTCTTTTTATGTTCAGTGAGAAGGGTCAGAGACAGGACCTTCTGTGTTTCTGTCTGGGAGTGCAGGAGGACACGAGAGAGCATCAAAAGCGATAGATAAAAAGTGAGAAAGAATGCCAAAAAGAAAAAGAAAACTGGAGAACACAGTTGATTCACAGCTGTTGACAGAAGCAGTGAAGAGATCTGTGGGGGTGAAAAACAAGACAGGAGACGACACCTGTTACATTTTCCTCACTGTTATGATGTAAAACTATCCAAACTATGTCTTTTATCTCTCTACCTGAATTTAAAGATGATCCTTTATGCTGTATGAGAGTCAAAACACCCCAATCTGGAGGCATTATACAATCACAAACTTACAATCATCCGTCTGAAAACAAAAATGTTAAATTTCAATTCCTGGAAGGTTTAAAAAAAAAAAAAACGCCAGATTTTCATGTGGCAGTAATGATTATTCAGCATTGTGAAAGCTGCTTATTCCCCCGCTGTTAGACGGCGGGAGTTTGAGAATTAATTTGAACAAATGACTCTTGATAATGGGCAAGTTCAGATTCAATTTTCGGAAAAGAGGGAAGGCGCTGCTGGAGACACTGAAAGAGGGAATGCGAAAACAAGACGGGGCGAGTGGGAGAAGAGGAGGGTGAATGATGAAGAAGGGAGGGAGATGGAGTGAAGTGCTGAATCATCTGAGTGTGTCAGCAGAGGGAAAAAAGTAGGTCAGGGTGGTGGGGTGCACAGAGTGGGGATGTTAAAATCCCCAATTCAGTCATACAAAGTCTTTCATCAACCACTTGCTTCCTCTCTTTTCTTTCCCTACACCCCCCTTCCTCCCTGCCTTCTTTGATGCCCTCCTCCCTCCTCCTCCTCCTCCTCCTCCTCCTCCCTGCTCACAGTAAATGATTGTCCCCTCCTTGACCACAGCGGTAGTTTGTGATTACTACGACCAAAAAAATAGTTCCTCCTTGCTTTAAGACAATCTGCATGTTGGGAGGTGCTTTCGTTACATTGTTTAATACATGAAAATGATGGTGATTTGTGAAAACTGCAGCTCCTGGTGATTTTTTTTAGAGAGGATATGATGAAGAATATTGGGAGAGACGTTAGACTGAAAAGGGCAGAAAGAACTAAACTGCAAATAGATTTGGCAAGATTGATTAATTTACAGTAAGACCCCCAAAAACAAGGTTGAGGTCATGAATGTTACGGTACTGATAGCCACTGAAATGTTACCTCATATCATAGGAGTCTGTGTGTGTGTGTGTGTGTGTGTGTGTGTGTGTGTGTGTGTGTGTGTGTGTGTGTGTATATGGAGACAGTTTGGTTGGAACAACAAAATGCTGTAAGTCTATAAATGTTTTCTTTCCCATAAAAGGAGAAAAGTTTTCTGTAAGGCAGCAGGAGAAGGTGTGTTTTCATGGTTTCATGTATGGATGTGAGCAGTAGTGGTGAGTAATGCGTGTATGTTGCTATGTGTGTGTTTGTTTAGGCTGAACTACAGCCAAGATTTCTACAGTCTCCGTCAGTTTTCTTTACCCCGACCTACGTTGCCCCATGTGTGTGTGCTGCATAAAAACGTTATGTTTGTAAGACCAAACACAGAAATGTGCATGCATAACCTTTGCTCTAGATTTGAAAAACCCAGTGTTCATATTATTCCTTGTTAAACATCTGTTTTTGTTAAATTAAGCACATATGTACAAGCCTGATTCCAACTCCCACTGCAGTGTATTAATGGATGTCGACAAACTCCTGTTTGAACATAAACCAGACCTGTTCTGTCTTTGGCCTGGCACCAGTAACATCCTCTAAAAATGCCAATGCAGCCTTTCTGCCATTACACAATGGTATAGATTGTGAGCCTGTTGGCAGGTCAAGTCTGAAATCCGCTGGTTTTATTCCAACATTAACACACAATGTGGATGATGAAATGTAAGCATATTTATTCATGCTACAGAGTCATGAGTCGTATGTGTAGTAATAGAGATGTGAAGTGGATAGAGCCATTTCAGGCTTTCCTGGTTCCACAAGTAAAAGTCTCATTAATTTCTACTTAATATTAATAACAATATCTTTAATTTCTCCTTAATATGTCCATGCATTCTTCCGGTAGAAAGTGTTACGTGATTCACAGTTGGAGCAATTCTACTGCAGGTAGAAGCAAAAAAAAACTTAGAACTTAAAACACAGTACTTTTGAATTCTGGTCAGTTTTGGATAGATTCACCAAGTATGGCGCTGCATATTGTTCCCAACTGCAACAATGAAGCATTTTGAATTAATTAACGCTCTGTTTTGCACTTCTGATGGGTTTCTTCTCCATAGCAACCGCGCCTGAGGCTACTGTAGTAATTAGAACCATCCACCACGCAAAACTAACGAAGTTGAAATAATTTAAACTGTTAGTCAAGAGCATAAACCTATATGATCGTTATAATATCCAGGTGAGTCTCGTGTCTGTATGTTAAGTAACATTGAGGTTAGAGGTGAGAGGAGATCTAAACACAGCATCTACAAACCTGTTATATGATGTCCTGAAAAGATTAAGACTCAAAATACCATCAACCAAAGTCCCTCTTGGATGTTAGCCATCTTTTCACCACATTAGGCTGCTGGAGTTTGTACTCAAGCAACACCAGACTCATCTAAGTTTGTGGTGTAAAGCCAATCTTTCTGACTAGTGACCCGTTAAAATGAAGCCATGTTTCATAACAAAAAGCAAAGATTAGAAAAAAGATACACCTACTTTTGTGGAGCAGAAACATATTTTTCTGCTTGCCAACCCTGTTTCTCATTTGATCACTCCTCAGTTTCATCTTTTGACCTCTTGTTGGGGTCTTGACCCTCAGGTTGGGAACCACTCATGTTCCCTCTTCATATACGTTTTTGTGCGACAAGAGCTGCGTACATCTGGTCTCGATGGGTCCTCTTTGATGTGAGTGTGGATCCGTTTGTATGCATGCGTGTGTGCGTTATAGCACACGCTGAGATCACGTCATGAACTCAGCTTACAAAATGTTAAAACACATCATGTTGGACAGGCAAGGTTACAGACAAGGAGCAGATGTAAGACTTTTAAATGAACGCTAATTACACACTCCAACTCTTGTTCTGTAACTTTTCTGGCACACGAAGGAGATTTTTTTTTTTGTAATGGGATACAGGCCCTTTGAAACAAATTACTACTCTCATCATGCAGCTCTCCCTGAGGAAAGGCATACGTCTCATTTTGAGTTATGACCTGTTGTTAAAGTAACTAGACAATGACATATTACAGACCGTTATCAAGACGTTTTTATGAACAGTTTAGGGGTGTGGACTGTTTTCAGGGGGTGTTTTTCACAGTTTGGTTCATTTATCATGAATAATTGGCCCTGAAGCATTTTAAAGGCTATGAGAAGAGTCCTCATCATAACATTACATCAGTGACACGCAAGCAACAAACATCTACTATTCATTTGTCAAATTATCAGAGAAAATAAACTGTCCATTCTGTGGTATTTTGTTCAGTTTGGTGATGTGATTTGAATCTGTTGCTTTTATTTCAACTTGTTAGTGATTGTGATACTGGACTGACAGTTGCAATACTTCCTTTTTATTCAGTTCTGATATTGAGAAATGCATCATGTGTAACATTTGACCTTTATTTCCATAGATCAGTCCAGCAGAGTTTGTATTATTTTATTTTACTCAACCACATTTGAGTTTTTCTCACACTTCTGCTTTGTATTTTCATGATCATCCTGCTGAGAAACTAGCTGAACTCTCTCCAACAGTACAGCTGTGCTGCATTATCTGAAATCGTCCCACAGCATACACAGGTTCACTTGAGGCTGAACTAATTAAAGTGTTGACATGGTTTTTGCTAACAACCCTTAAGACACCGTCACCTGCAACTGGTCACGAGTGTTATTCCTATGTGTCCTTTGGGCTGCATTTCTGTGGTTTATTTCTTGTTTCTGTCCTATGCTCATTTGTTGAATCGATGCAGGCTGATTAAAGCTGGGAGAGGATTAAGACAGTATGGCCCTGCAGGAATAATCTGCTCTTGTCTTGTAGTTCAGCTACACATTTTAAACTTCTCCCATCAGTATAAGTAGATCAATTTATCAAATTAGAATCTAGTGTCAAATCCCGCATCAAATCTTATTATGTTTACCTTTCAATAATTTCACCAGCTTAGCTGTGTGGTCATTAAAGTAAACTGAAGTAAACTGAATTTGAAAGTAAAAAGGCTAAAATAACTACAACTTAAATATGTCTAATCAACTTTTGTTGGTAGAAAAATGACAGTTTTTATTCAGTTCACACCTATAATCTATTGTACTTCAAGAGCTTCGTACTCCAAATATTGAAGGTTCTGTTTCAGAGCTTCAAATAATCAAAGTTGAACTTGGCAATTCTTAAATTAAATCGACGTGAGGTGATCACAAAGTTGGTTCCTGATCAGCTACAGTACACCACTCACACAGTCGGCCGTACAGTGATGTCTCTTCACTAACACTAACATTTCTTCACAAACAATCTTTGGCTGTGAACCAGCTGCAGAGAGCACACTAACGAGAGCCAGACTTTTTACTTTAGTCGTTACGGAATTAACGTTAATTAGCTAAAGCTGATCTAATCTGCCGCCGCTGTCGGTTATATCAACCTGTGACAGCAGCGTCCTGCTAAAAGAAAATGAGAAGCTTGCTACCCTCTGTTGCTCTTTGCTCATAAAGAAAGAGTGAGAAAAGAGATTTGTTATCTTCAGAGCTTGAAGAATCTGGATATTTTGTTGACTGGTAAACAGATCCAAAGCTATCAGAACCTGTACCTACATCAACAAAAACACCAAGACACAGTGACTATACAGACCTTTACTTTCAACACCACATTCAACAGCAGTGCAATATCTATACAAGTTTGATTTTAATTTCTAGTAAACTGTGAGAAGTCAGTAATAGCTCAGTAATCAGAAATAGCAACAGCACAGACATCAGTCCAACCAGAACACAAATCCTCTGGTGCCACAATTTATCTCAGTCCTGGCAATGTCGTTCTGTAAATCTAATTTCATTTAGCTGTGTTCATACATTGTAATCAGTCAGCTGACATGAGCCATGCACACACACAGCCATCTCTGCTGGCTGTTTATGGCTCTGGATCCTCGTGCTGCTGTAGTTACAACCTGTTGGGTCAATCATTTACAGGCAGGAACAGTGAAGTTTCAAAATTTACAAACCCTTGTGACACGCTCTGCCACCGCCAGTTGTGTCAGGAACAAAGACAGCTGACAGACAGCAGATTGTACTGTAATAATGAAAAAGTCCATAAAAAAAACAGTCTGTAAGTGTCCCGTACTGTACACCATCCAAACATAAGTACTCCACCTCCTTCCTGAAGTTTGGGCCCGGCCAGCTGTACCTGCGTCAAACTGCAAATTAGCAGCAGACTTGGCCTCATCTGTAACATGACGTTAGACTCCAGAGCATAATAACAAGCAGAAGAGAGGGTGCGAAACAACCCATTTCAAACCAACCCGAGCTAAGGTGTTAGACGGTTTTAGCTATTCTTAGCTCGTCTTAATGGGGTCTGACACAATCACATCTGCTCCACCCCCACTGAGCTGGAAGCACAGATAAATCAAACCAACCTTTTAAGGCAGAAACACACGCAGAGACACAGAAAAAAAAGGCTGCTGGCCCGAGAGCTCATGATATTCTGCTACTCTCTTTACACAAGTGGTTTCTAAAACTGTGGGTTAGGGCCCAAAGTGGGACACGGGATTGCTTCTAGTGGGTCTACACGTGACAAGAATATTTTGTTTTCATAATTGGCTCCCAGGGTGATTTTTTTTTTTACTTCAAAAAGAACAAAAAACTAAATCAAAATTTAAAAAAAAAAAAATGGTGTGGGCGAGCAGATGTGCACGAGAACAGAGAAAAATTCACAAAGAAAACAAATAACCAGGAGAGAAAAAGGAAAATGAAGTGGACGGAGAAAGATGGTGGGAGACACAAAGAGAAGTAAGTGTTTTACCATATGGCCTGTTGAAGAGGAACCCAAGAGTTGAACATCATCACACACTCTTGAAATATGGCCGGAGTCAGGGGAACAAGCATCACTACACACACTCACAGACAGACACGGACAGTGACATTCAGACCCATCTATGTGAGCACGTGTATACACAGTAATAAATGGATGTTTCCTGGATACGAGGAAGCACTCTGACTATAAAAAGTGCAAAAATCTATATACAATCATCAATAATTGTGGTGAGATCATATCTGGACAATCACTGTTCGTCCCTTAGTTACTGTTGCTACATCCGTCAAGCTTTCAAGCTCTCATATGGCACATATGTAGATTCACTACTCTTAATTTTTCTTGTAATTTTTCAGAAGAGTGGGTCCTTGATTTCAGACTGAGGTAGACGAAGCGGACTTCTCATTTGTAGTCTGCAACTGTTTATTTTTACTGGCTGAAAAGACAACTTGCTCACAGATTTTATCAGCTACTACCTTCCTAATTAAGCTGACGTTAGCTCCATGAGCTGACAGAAAGCAGCGTCTCCGGCCAACTTTTTAAATATTTCCAGTTCATTTTAAAGTGAGAAGCCTGTAAAGGAGTCTTAAATATGCTAAAAGACTTAGGATGGATTTAAAGCGGCGAATCCTATTTTCAAACAGCATTTTTTCACTTTTAATGCTACAAGAGGAAAGATTAGGAGAATGTGTTTGACGAACATAACACTATCTCAAATAAAGAGTTTAACGGTTGTTTCCAAAAGCCCGAGATGACGTCCTCAAATGTCTTCTTTTGTCTCGACCAACAGTCCACTACCCAAACATATTCAGTTTACCGTCATAGAAGAAACCAGCTCACGTTTAATAATTGAGAATCAAAGAAGACTTTTTTTTTCCTTTAAAAAAAATGACTGAAAACGAATAATCAATTGTCAAAATAGTAATAGGTGATTCATTTAATAGTTGGAAACCAATCAACTAATCGCTGCAGCTGTAGTTCATTCATACATTTACATTTATACACTTCAGCCTGTTTTCTTTAGGAATACAGCAAAGAATTCTTCCTAACATTAGCTTCCGCTTTTTATTCCACCCAGCTACAAACTGTTTGCTGGCAGCGCTGGTATTCTTGACTGGAACTGATGGGTACGGCAGCTTATTTGGGGTAACAAAGAATTTCCTACCATAAATCACCGTACATGAACTCATACAATTACAACTGGCACAGGATGTTCAGTCCTGAAGCAGCACAACTAGTCTGGTGTTGAGGAGATGCTGTTACACATAAAGAGTCTTGGACTGAGTTTACGTTAAAAATGGAAGGTTTATGTTGAAACAAGCGTACTTTACAATCACACTAAATGTATGTCTCTGTTTAAGACAACCGCTGTGCGAGGTTTCCATCACCAGAGCATTATGGCGTAGCAGTCTGTTTTTAAACACTACTTTTGCTGCTTCAGGAGTCTTCTTTTTTTTTTAATTTTTTGTAAGTGATGCAAATTTCAGGCTTTTTCCAGCAGATTTTCACCCACTTGGACAGATGGCTCTTATTCATGCTGCATTCAAGCTACCTTTTTTCAGCTTTTTTTTTTTTTTCCAGCCATCCCAGTCAGACAGAGCAACTTAACTGGAGGGGATGAATGGAAAAAAAAAAAACCTGTCTGTCTCCTCCGCCTTGCCGGATTGTGTAACAACTTTTATAAACACATGACAGTCTCAGGCACAAACAACAAATGCTCACACAGACACAGAGTCCAGCATCTGATGACGTGTCTGTCAGAGGAGAGAGAGAGAGACAAGCCCACAGGAAAAGGCAGCAAAATGGGAAAACATGTGGTTGGAGACAGACTCACACCAACTCTAATTGCTCATTTCATCCATGTCAATCCAGGATTTTCAATCCAAAGCTCTAACAGGCTGTAAATACACAAACACAGTGGAGTCTGTGGATAAAATGGTCAGTTTAGTTTCCAGTGATGAGTTTGACTTTCAACATTCAGTCATCAAATGATTCAAACCCCTAACAGCCAGTCTGTCTGTCAGTCATTCACTATGAATCTTCTTTATTTTAAACTACAAGGAGCTGGTAGAGTTGAGTCAGCACCTCTGCTTCCTGGAATCCATTTCAACATAACTGTAAAAAGACAGTTTACAAGCTTTTTCTTTGCTAGTATTGACCAACATTACTGTGGAATTTGGACCTTTTTTATTGGCGTTTGTGTGTGAATGTTACAGTGTGTGTTCACATGTACACTCATCCTTTCGTTCCTGCGCAGTGGCGTGTGTGTGGTTATGAGGGTGAAGAGGTCACCAGTAGTAACAGGCAGGAACAGAGTAGGTCCGTGTTTATAGATGTTGGTTTCGATTCAATGAGTTCAATTCGATTAGATGATGAAAATAAATCAGGTATCAAAAAAATAATTTTCCTGATTAACCGTTTAAGTCATTTTTCAAGCAAATACAGCAAACATTACCTAGTTCAAGCTTCCTGGTTGTGAAGATTTGCTGCTTTTCTTTATCATAAGTGATAGTAACAAACAATTTTTTTAGGTTTTGGACTGTTGATTGCACAAAACAACACATTTGAAGGTGTCATATTGGACTTAAGGAAATTGTAGTGGACATTTTCCACTATTTTTTGCCATTTTAAAAGACCAAATGATTACCAGATTCATCAAGAAAACACTTAGCGGATTAATTGACAATCAAAATATAATGCAATAATCACCCTGATGAAGACTTAGAGTCGATACGCATTGGTCTGTTTGATTGCCTGTTCTCAAAGAATAGATGTATTATTTCACTTGAAGATGGAGTGCCTTTTGTTTTTTTTCTCCATGGCTGTCTGCGCCACTTAAGGACTAATACTCAGCAAGACTTCCTGGATTCTGCTTTTTTATAATGCAATAATCATTTTACTGAAAATGTGTTGCAACATACATTTTCCTCAACCTGATTTCTCCACTTTAACTGTAGTTACTTGTTTCCTACATTTCCCAGAGTTCCTTTAGGCAACCCCCAGAGAACTGAGCATCTGACAGCAGCAGCAGTGATAGTGACAGTTGCTCCTGGTTGAGAAAAACTGAGTTGATTTTACACACATAACACAACCTGTCTTATGACTGCATTGCATTCTGGTCTATTGAGGCTGCTGTCAGTCATATATCTGCTTCTTCTTCTTCTTATTCTTGAGAAATTGTTGACATAACTAGTGCAAACATGGCAAGAAAGAAGGCCTTGCTTATTTACTCTGACACACAAACAAACAAAACAAAATAGGCCAAGAAGTCATGTCAAGTTTGTAGCACTTAAACAGAGATACCAATCACTTGCTCGGACAGTCAGAGGAGAAGATTCAAAGTAAAAATACCTGGAGCGAACAGAACTATGAGTGTTTTTGGTGGATTGTTCCTCACAGAATGACACTTTTACTGAGCAAAGCAGAAACAAATGCCAGTTCATTATTGAATGGCCGTGATGTGATACAGGGTGAGAAATTAACACCTCCAACCAAACCAGTGTTGAAAAATCTATCTGCCCACCACTTTGGCAGAAGTCCAGACATTATCTGGACACTTCGTCTATTGGAAAAACCAGTTTGGAGTTTCAACGCAGGAGCGACTCTGCTACATACAAGACTTCTTATGGATCACTCTGGCTGTAGTTCATCCTTTCTCTTCTTTGTAAAACTATGAATAAAGAAGAAACTACAATCATGTTGCCACAGAATAATACTTTTAAATGATATCTAAATAAATAATATCTGAAATAAATATGTTCTTTCTATTTCAACCCAAGAAGAATGCAAGAAGACGCTCTGCGCCACAGTCATCCTGACGGGGAGCTTGAGGCAGATGCACAATGTCAGCATCAGGATTTTGTGACCCAAATGTGACAGATCCACACACATCTACTGTGGAGGTTTCAGGATGAGGAGGAGGTGGGTGGCAAAGGATGCCGGTTTATATTTGCCTCGTAAGTCGGCGGTAACAAACAGCCGAGAGCGGGGCAGACAGAGACTCTGTATCTTTCAAAAGACATATGCCGATACAGGCTGTTTGTCTTTTATTTGCTCGCCTTATAAATATGTCCAACAGAAGGCCATTTCAACTGCAGATCACAGGACACAAATCTGTGGTATCTGAACTCTTGACAAGCCATTATATGTCACAAAAGGTTGAGCTCAACTTCTCTGAGTCATCTGGTATAATGTCAGTGCAACAATTTGTCCTTCAGCTCGTTGAATATAAAAACGATATTCAAATAGTGAATCCTGATAGAGACACCCGAGTTGAGTTTCAAGTGCAGCTACATTTAAAGAGAAACAGCAAAAAAGCTTGTATTTGCAGAGATCCGCATTCATTTTCAAGTGATCTGCTCCCAACAATTTAACACTTTTTTTTTTTACATTCCAGTCAGGCAAAAGACAGAGTACATTATTTCAATTAAAGCATTATCACAGTCCAGTAGCAGTGACTGTGGAAGCGCACCATCTAATTTACATGGGTGGTTGCTGTAATTATACTTGTCATTTATTTAGTGATTTGAATGTCCTTGCCACAAATAGGGCACAGGCAAAACATCATGGCTACCTGCGCTCCCTATCAGGCCTATTTGAATAGTTCACCCTGATAACAGGAACACAGATTGCTGCTGACCTGACCATTTGTTTTTATGGCGAGAGTTCCGACGACGTCAACTTCATTTCTGTGACGCGGCTACGTTAGTTTTCTTCTCAGTGACAAATTGAAACAAAAAGAAAGTTGCTCTGTTTTGTCTTGATGTTTTAAATAAAAAAGAGAGAGCTCTCCTCCCATCATCATAAACAACGGATATCCTCTTTCCTTTAAACTTTTCCATGAATGCACGTCATCTGTCAGGGAAGAAGAAGCTTCACACCCTCGGATGCAACGTGCTGTTGTGTTTAACCACAAGAAACCTGCCACTGACCAGGAAGGGTGGATACAAGACACAGAAAGACAGATTACATATGAAACTAAAATTGAAGGCAGTAAATAAACGGTTCTCATGCCACAGAACAGAACGTAGAGCAGAAGAATGACAGCTGGTTATCAGCAGAAATAAACCTTCACGGTGCTATTAACTAAACTATGTGTCTTCTTGGCAGTCTGTATCTCCTTGTATCTACACAGCTGTCTGTCTGTTCACTGCAGCCAGTCAGTCATCGCGTTTCAGGTCTGGCAGATCAGGACTAACTCCTTCTGACTGGTGGAAACAAAAGCTGCCAAAACCCGACACAACCCACCATTCTCCGCATTTGGATCCAGCCAAACTCTTTTTTTTTTTTTTTTTTTTTCCTACCACCTTTTTCTCCCCATCGTCTCATCATTCTCCCTCCAGCTCCTCCTTCTTTAGGGGACTGAATCACAGTTACTGGTCTGGGAAAAAGTAAGTGGTATCTTTATTTGTGCCCTGACTCAGTCGAGCATCTGTCAGAAGAGATCATTCATTAAAAGAGAGGAACAGTCAATACTTTAAACTTTAAACTGTATTTCTGGAAAAAGTACCCAGGGATCCCTTGGCTTAATTTAAACCTTTTATCGATCCAGTCCTCGCTCTGTGGCACTGCATTTAGTTAGCTAGCAACAATGGGTCTGCTCACTGGCTGAAATTACATTGTATTCTGCCATTATAAACATATTGAACTGCTGGGGCCTCAAGTGGTTTCAGATCCTGATTTCTTTTAGCTCGATGACTGTAGTTACACAACAGCAGGAACTCGGCCACGTGTATGAATCTGTCATATGTGCATAGCGTGTATTACTGTATGAAATGCACGAGTGAATGTCTATCAGTGATGTCATGGTGGACAAGGATGTTGTGTCTTCGTGCAGCAGACAGTGCGGGCTCCTGTGCTGAGCAGCAGAGATGAGCATCCACCTTGTTCCGCACGCTAAGTAACACCAAAGACTAAACACAAAGTCTAATCTATTTTATAATGCAACACCGTCACTGAGAGTGTGATCTGCAACTGCTCTACTTTTCTAAAAAAAAAAATTCCGCTTTTTAAAAAAAAACAAAAAAAAAAACGCTCAGAGCCAGCGAAGTCACGCTGCATGCGATGAGAGGCAGATGTATTGATAAAACGGGAGTCTGAGACATGCGCAGACAGGCAGAAACTAAACGCCTAGAGCTGCAGATAACAAGAGACTAACTTTTTCACTCACGAGTTCTGGACCAGCCAGCGTTACAAACTCAGAATCCCTACTGAGCCGATTCATGTGTGCTCTCTCTCTCTCTCTTTCCTCAGTCTGCTGGAAAAAAGAAAAAAGCACTGAACTCCTGCAGGAGCCTCAATCCTCTGCCACCAACCAGAAACTAATCCAAACCTCTGGCTGCTCACAACACTCAGAAATTCGTGCAATTCACTGTTCTGATCCACCTTTGGCTGAGAGCTCCATATCAAACAGTGGACTGTGTGCAAGCTCAGTCATTCCTCGCCCGGCATCTAATCTCTGTCAATGTGAACGTAATGATTCTTATGCTATTCTACATGTTTTAGAGAGACGTTTGACATTCGCTCATGCCACACACACACACCTCTCATCTCAAGAGGAAGAAAAACACTCTATTTACAGCTTTGATAAATCCAATTACCGCCTGTCTGCAGCTTTGCTCCAACATCTGATAAGTGTCTTAATAAAGTCTGTGTTTCTTCGTTTTTTCCTGTGCTTCGGTGCCACCCTGCACGACGCTGCCACTTAGCTTCCCTCCCACACCGCTGATTAGCAGGAAAGTAGACTCAACAGAGGGACGCTTCCTTCTCAAGTGCTGGAAGGAGAAAAAAAAAGCCTCTGAGGTCTGTCCAGCAAGGAAGACTTTAATGGGGCATCCTGGTGAGCGAGCAGGCTCATGTTTGCAACATTATACGTCCAGCGTAAAACAATGTACTCACAGAGACACGGGTTTATACTGAGTTCAGCTGCTGGGTGTCTCCCAAAGTTTCCTGTCATTCTACATGCAAACTGTGTGATGTGCATGACAGGAGGAACGAGGGGGAAACTACACTTGTGCTAAATCAAGTGCACGTAATATCATGATAGAAAAGAAGGAGATTTTCACAGTTATCATTATAGAAATACAGGAAGGCATTTCCAATTTCCTGCAGCAAAAACCATGGACTTTGATGCAAAGATTAAATCCTCCATATTACTATAATTTTTCATCTCATCTCCGTTAGTTTTAGAACCACCAAAACGAGGTTGCAGCCTGTTGATGGGTAGGTCAAGCTCACGTAGCGCTCAGCTCAAGTGTCAGCTCTTGTCCTCTCAGTTTACACTGTAAGTCAGTGTGATTCAGGACAGTGAACCTGAGAAATGCTCAGGAACACTTATCACTGTGTACACTGTTGATTAGAATAAAAGGAGAGACAAAGTTTCCCACTAACAGCTCTGAATCCACGATCAAAGATAGGAGGAACATTTTGTACAAAGGTGTGCTCCTGACCTTTGGAGACATTTGGTGACATACGCACTTTACTTTTTTTTGCCGTACCACAACAGCTTGGAAGAAATCTGTCAGAAATGGACACTGTAATAGCTCAGAGCAATGTCACAAGGCACTGATACAGACTTCAAATCGTTAATTGGCATAGAGACTCCAACAAGTGAGACATTCTTCCACATTCGGTACATTTAAACTGATAATAGTAGAAATGCTGTTTGGTAAGCACTTTGATCTTAAGTGCCACAGTATCATGGTTGTGTGTGACAGAGCCGGGGAAGCTAGTTGAACTAATTCCTCTGGCAGAGACACTGTTCTTCGGATTATTCAGAAGTGGGCATTTTGAATTAGCTGCTATGACAGTGTGAGTCCTGCTCAGGCTGGCAGGCAGCAGAGCTGCTGGACTGGAGACTCTGAATTCACCACAGTCCTTGTCGGCAGCAATGACACTACAAACGTGTCGCTTTGTGAGGTGTAATGTTGGATGGAGGCACTTCCTGTGAACAGTAAGAGGTGGCTGAGTCCTGGCTGTGGGAGCTACATATGAATATCCATTGTTTTTTGTTGGTTGATATGAGTCGTTTGGATTTTTATGTAGTTAAAAATGAAACCACTGCCCAGAAACACACTTCTTGTCTGATTTTCTTTGCACTGCTCAACACTGCACAGACTGTCGAAAGAATGAACGCACACACAAAGGTTTATAACACAATCAATTAATGACCTTTACCATTCGGCCATTGGCAAAAATGAGGCACAGATGATCTGTTGATGATGTTTTTAGGAGTTGATGGCAAGTATACTAGTGCAAAAATGATGAAGTTGATTAATCAACAGAAAATGAATCAGCAGCAATTTTAATCACTGATTAAACAAACAGTCTTTTGTTCAAGCTTCTCAAATGTGATAATTTGCTGCTTTTCTCTTTGGGTTTTGAAGTTTCAGTCAAACACATCTAGCAATTTGAAGACCTGAGCATTTTTTAAACTATTCTAAAGACATTTGATAAACAAACAAAATCATCATTAATTGTTAATGAAAATAATCCTTGATCGGTCACCAACACAACTAGCTACAAATTCAGAATTTTTAATTTCCTGCAGATTTAAAACGGGATCAGTCACCTGCAAGGGTTTAAAATCTTGGTTTTGAATCGGTTTCATGGGCCTGAGGTTCAGGAAATTTAGTCCATCTGTGTAAAGCCTTCGTATAAGCCTGGAGTACTATTGAAAAATTCACTAAATCACAGCTCCAAAGTTTATTTCATGTCAGCAGTAAGAAATTATTAAATACGTTAAAAGGCTTTCAACGAGAAGGAGGATGTAATGGAACAGTTACCTTGGTGGCACCACCCTTCTTTACACAGATTAAATCTCCCTCTGTGTAAAGACACCAGCCAGGTGCAGCCCATCATCCAGCCTCCTTATATTAATGCTGCCCGCAAAACCGGAGAGAGAAAGTTGCTTATCATGGAGTGTCACTTTGACCCCTTAACAACCACAAAACACACACACACACACACGCACACACACACACACACACACACACACACACACACAGAGAGCTATCAGCCTAATGGAAAAGTAAAAGGGCTGCTCTGGTTGACTGGAGCCAAGCAAACACCGAGAGACAGATAGGACAAGACAAGAGACAGGTGGAATACACACATGTCGTTCACACACATACACAACCAAATCTAGATGGGTAATACAGGCAGTGTACTGTGTACACAACCACCCACACAGAGCACCTCATACATAGACACAACAGGATATTAAACTATATTAGCACACACACACAGTGAGCACAACTGGCTGTTCTCCCACCACAAAAACTGAATTTGCTCTCTCTCTCACACATACACACACACACACACACACACACACACACACACACACAGAATATATATGTGTGTTATGGTAACATGTCTTCTTCTACATGTGAACACCTGGAGGATATTTTACTTCCATTTCACACATGACATACTGTTGCAAGTCTGGTATGTGATGGCTGGAGTCAACACCTCCACATACACTGAGTCAATCTCACCAGCTATTACCATGACTACTACATTTCACAATGGCTTTAATAGTGCATGACGATGAATGTGAATCCAGTGATTCAAGACCAACAAGTTTCAGGAGTTACAGTAAACCCGCTACATGACTTACTGGTAAAATAGGGTAATCATCATTCTGACTTACAGAATATGGTGGTTTATTAGGTAAACTGAACTAAAACTAAACCAGCCTAATACAGCAGCCCTGCAATAAATCCTAACTTCATGACTCTGATTTAAAGAGGTGTTGATTCAACTTTATTGTCAGTTTAGAGGCTGTGTGGTGCTGTTAGACTGTGTTGTGTTGTGTGACACCTACATGGTTATCTAATAGGGTTGCAACTAATGAGTGTTTTATTGATTACTTGATCGTAGAGCTGCGACGATTAGTTGACAGAAAATTAATCAACAATGATTTTGATCATCTGGATAATCATTTCAGCAATTCTTTTGAGCTAAAATGACAAAAATTCTCGTATTCCAACTTCCCAGATGTGAATACTCTCTGGTTTTTGTGCCCCTCTGTGATAATAAACAGAATATCTTTGGGTTTTGGACAGTTGGTTGGACAAAACCAGACATTTTGAAGAGTAACCACGAGCTCTAGGGACTTGGGATGAACATTTTTCAAAATTTGCTGACCACACGAATAACTAATCTGTCCGATAGTGACTGACTCAAATAGCTGAATCAGGCACCAGTGACAATGGGCCGATCTGGTATCGCATACCATTATTTTAATATACAACAATTCAGTTAATTTATATCTATGTATTTATTTGTTACATTTTGTTTTACAAAGTTAGGAAAGCAATGTTTAAGTCAAGCCTGATGTTGCCTTAAACATAAAACAATGATCCCAGTCTCTTCCACACAGTGAGGCATACAGCTTATTAATTTAACACTGGTATCGGATCGGTACTAGGTATTGGCTTATACCTAAAGCCCAGGTATTGGGACTGTAAAAGCTGGATCGGTGCATCCCTATAGATTAATCAATAATGACAGTGATAGTTAGTTGCAGCCCTATTCTATAAGGCATCAGGAAATAGTGAAAATATTCATTCCTAGAGTCCATGGTGGCGTCTTCACGTCCTGTTTTGTCCAACTGACATCTAAAAACCCAAATATGTCCAGTTTACTCTCTTTCTGACATTATTTGCTTGGGAAATGATTTAAATGAGGAGTCGATTATCAACATATTGAATTTGTGTTGATCAGCTAATGGATTCATTGTTCCAACTTTCTAATATTTTGTTCACACTTATTGGTGGGTTGGACAAAATATGGGAGACATAAAACTGAATCAACACCTCTCTTTAAACAGTTTAAAAAAGGGACATTAGATCGGGGTTTATAGCAGGGCTGCTGTATTGTATCAGTGCGCCTGACAAACTGAGTAACAGTGTAAAAATGTCTTTACACAGCAGACAGACAATCTGGACTTCACAGCAGTCACGTTTAACTGAATCTAGGCTGTTCCCACAGTAGAAAAAAAACGAACTAATGTTTAAAGCCATCACATCCTGACAGCATGCTGTATCAGTGCTGTAACCCTGCGTTAATCTGCACACTTCCTGATCTCTGCTCATTTCTCCAGCAGCAGCAGCAGCAGCAGTGCTGACGTGCTCTATAGGCTAACCCCCCCACCTCCCCCCCCGGCCCTGTGAGCCAGGCCAGCAGCCTCATATTAATAACAATCACAATGCATGCTTTCAACCTACATCCTGCTCTCATATTAACCCATTAAGGTGGTTAACACGCTGCCCGGAGTGGACGTGCTCCGCTCCCCCTGCCACGGGAAGGCAATCACCGGCACAGCGGGAGGTCCGTGCACACCGACCGGCCAGCCTCAGCTATCTACCCCGCTGCCCATGTCCACACTCATCTCTCCCAAATCGATGCCTGCCCACTGATACTAGCAGGCCTTTTATCACATTCCTCACAGCATCGGTGTAGCCGCAGTCGAGCCCCCGAGAAAAACAGCACAAAACATCTTCGCTTTGTCCTGGAAGAAAAAACCCCTTCACGGACACCGAGGCGGATCGTGTGGCCGCAAAAAGCAGTCGAGGAACGGAATTCCTACCTTTCGACTCAACGCTGTCCCCGAGTAGAAGTAGTAGGCTATTCCCAGCACCCACAGCACCGCAAAACATAACAATATCCTCGATTTCCTCCGCATGATTGTGTCGTTTTTGCCGTCCGCCTGCCCGTATGTGCGTCGTGGCTCCGGTGTGGCTGTAACTCAGCGGCTCGCCCCGGTCTGCTGTGTCCGTGCAAGGCGCTCCGCCGTGCGGCTTCGGCAGGCTTCGCCAGTCGGTAAGGGGGAGCGGAGGGAGCAGGAAGCAGCCAGCCAACATCAACGGGGTTAGAGGGCAAAGGCTAGCCGACTCTAATCCAATCAAACACCGGCTCAGGCAGCCCTGGAGGAGGGAGGGCCGGGGCTGGCAGAGAGGCGAGCCGTGCCGTGCTATAAGAGCAGAGGGGGTGGGGACGGTCCCTGTAGGAAAGGATTGTTGTAAAATGTCAGATATGTGGCTCTGGGAGCTGTGAGAGAGGGTCTGTGATTATGTGGTTTCACTGTCTGCTATGAAGCTGTGCTCTAGGGGCGCCAGAGACTTTAAACCGGGTCAAATAGGAGGAAACACTTCTTCATATGTTTGGACACTGTATGGATACCAAAAGACTGTGGAAGGACTAGAGTAGATTTATTACTATGGCAATTAGGGCTGGGCAATATATTCATACTATATCGATATCGCGATATGAGACGAGATATCGTCTTAGATTTTGGATATTGTCATATTGTGATATGGCATAAGTGGTTTTAAAAGCTGCGTTACAGTAAAATGATGCAATATTCTGAACTTACCAGACTGTTTTAGCTGTTCTATTATTTGCTCTTACCCACTTAGTCATTATATCCACGTTACTGATTATTTATCAAAAATCTCACTGTGTAAATATTTTGTGAAAGCACCAGTAGTCATCCCTACAATATTGTCACAATATCGATATCGAAGTATTTGGTCAAAAATATCGTGATATTTGATTTTGTCCATATCACCCATCCCTAAAGGCAATAAGATCAAAGAATATCGAATCATTCTTTTAGCAAAATTTCATGTCCACAAATCCAAATTTAATATCTCTGAACCTTTATTTAAAAATGAAATCAAACAATACATGAAAATATTTTTACCTGCAAAAACAAGAAGGCTCTCAAAACAATAAGTTTGTGCACCTCCTTTAATCTATTTGTTTGAATGACTAATGTGTATATATATATATATATATATATATATATATATATATATACTGTCCCCTGGCATTTTGCTTATCTTGTTTATTCTATTGTGATTGAACGCTCTTTGTATAATAAAGAATGTTAAAAATAAATCAATAGGAGGAAACAAAAACTTTTTTGAAGAAGAAACTGTACAATAATATATGGCAAGACATACATCATCAGTTCTCTTTAGAAAACGGAGCACACAATGTAAACAGAATTATAACCTAATAAAAGACAAAAACAAGAAATAAAATAAAATAGCTAAGGGGTCGCTTCTCATTATTCTGAGGATCAGTAATGCTCAGTAGTTTGTTTGGTTTTTTTTGCTGTTTTTCATACTTCAGTGATTTGTAGTGCAGTGCTAGTTCTCTCATACAAACCACCGATAACGGTTGTGTCTTAATACATTTACATTTATGGATAAAAAAAATGTATATAAATAGTTTTCTTTTCGTCCATTATAACTTGAAATGTAATATCACATCTGGTCAAATGGGGAAGAGAAAAAATGTTGGATTTTGGCCAATCCTACATGTCACACCAGATATGTAGGATTGCTATAAAGACAAAAGAAAAATAAGGAAACACAAGCTGTCTGGTTCACATCACATCAGGCTGCCTCCTGACAGACTGCAGGAAATATCTGAACACAACCTGAAAGTCATCTTTAATCTTCCTTTCACTTTCACTTCTTTCTGTGCTGAGTCTCCTTCCTGTGGTTACTGTTAGTCTGGTGGAAAACCTCAGGCACAGCTATGGAAATAAGTCCAGGACTTTTTTTTTTTCTTGATATTTTTTCGTTTTTTAACAGCTTAATGCATACAAATCAGCTCCACATAGAACATTTTATCCGTTTTCTTTCTCATTTTCTCCCTCTCAAGTAATCTTCCCAACCAGAAAATTAAACTGACACACAAATTTATAGCCAACAAATCATTATCAGGTCCTAAATATGAATAAACAAACATGAACGTGAAAAAAAAAAGTTTTACATTTGATAAATAATGAAAACACAAACAAACATTTAACAGCTGAGCAGTTGATTGACAGAAAAGTAATCACAACTGTTTTGGTAACTGAATAATCGTTAAAGTTCAAACAAAAATAGCAAACATTTTCTCGTTCAAGTTCATCATTTTTGGGGATTTGTTGCTTTTCTTTATCGTATGTGATAATAAATTGAATAAAAACTGAGAGTCTAAGTACAGAGGAAGTTGTATCGCTGTACAGATTGTAAAAAAAAAGCCACCCAAGGGAAATTTGTGATTTGTTATATTTGGCTATATAACTAAAAATGGACTTGACTTGAATATTCTCAGGTTTTTGAGTGTTGGTCGGCCAGAACAAGTAATTTGATAACCTTACTTACTTGGCTCTAGGAAGTTGTAATTTTTCAAAGTCAAATGATACTTAATACAACATTAATTATGAGCTTGTTAGTTGCAGCCATAATAAGAATGTCAAACCAAACATCTCAACCCTTGATCACAGCAGCAGAACTTTCTATACAGTCTGTGTGTAAACTAAAAGAGTAAAAGAGCACACACATGTTGGTCTTAACAGCTGGACCTCAAAAGTATTTACTGGCATGGTGAGTTAAGTCTCTACATCAGTATTCTTAGTTGGCTGCATGTCACAGTACAGACCTCAGATAAAACCAGTGAAATGCAAGAGGTCACCCACTGCTTCCAGTCAGACACTAACTATGAATGGCTTGTTTGTTGTCTGCTGTCACAGTGGGAATTTCAGTAATTATTTTATTAGATTTGGAACACGACATGTTGATTTTATGCTTAAAGTCAGAGGAATACCTCAGATAAGGTTAAAGAGAGACATGCCTCGACTTCACTGAGCCACATAATTATGAGATTCAAAGTCATACAAAGATACAAAGACTAATTATAAGGAAGAAAACTGAATAATGAAAGTTAATGAAGAAGTAATCAGATCAGGTGATGCATTTTCTTTAAAGCATGATAGTGGAAATTGGCCTCCGTAAAATCCAGTTAATGACTTTTGGATACAGAAAAGAGAAGCATTAACGCATCTTGTAGGTGACAGACTGTCTTTTGAAAACCTTTAAATATTTTGAGACCTTTGGGAGCAAGTTGACCTGTAAGTGTTGAACAAGTCAAAAGCCCAATTATAAGAGATTTCTCTCAGGTGTGTGACACTCAGATCATCTCTGCTTGAGACAGATCTCCACTTGAACACCTTTGACTAAACTGAACTGAAGGTCTGCTTCATTCTGCCTCTGACATTCTTCAATTTAATGGCAACAAAATGTGATTTTAACTGGAGAGCAAAATGCCCCGCAGTCCAGGTTAAAAAAAAAATACTCTCAATACACACTTTGTGCTCTGCCTCCATAGAGTGTCCCAGCAGTATTACACACACACACACACACACACACACACACACTCACATTTATTCATTGCTGCTGCCGCTACGGTGGTCTGAGGAGAGACTCAGAGTGTTTATGTTACCTACAGTAGTGTTAGAGCATGGGAGAGAGAAACAGATGTGCAAGTTTAGTGGTACGGAGGTAAAAGAGGTTTTTATCTTCTGCCCTTTGCCTCGGATGTCCAGAATAACTGTTAAGAGGGTCTCAAATTACCCGTGAAGAAGGGCAGTTTGGTTGCCAGAAATAGAGGACACGCCACAGGTCTGAACTTGTTGACCATCTAACCAGTGTAGTACCTGTCAAGAGTTACTTTAAATGGGGTTAACTTGTGTGTTTAAAGTTGTACAAAAAGACACATAATCAGAGGACAACTGCAGGAAGGTGTTTTTTTTTTAAGATAAAAACAGAAATCTTGTAAGTTTCAATTAAATGGTCATTCAAACATCAGCCAAACTACAGCACAACCTCTGCCTTAGATTGACAGACTTATTCATGCAAGCAGAGTAACTGGAATAACAGGCATCAGTGTGAAACTTTTGGTTTTTCTGTACATGCACTTAAGTTCAGAAAACAATAAAGACCAATAATAAAAAGGCTAATATTGCAATGAAGACAGGCAGGTGATTCCAGATGGATGTAATGTTACCAACAGACTAACGACTTATATATGATGCCCGTTTTGTCAGTTACAGTAACATATGTAGGTCAACTACCACCATGTAAATACTGTATGTAGAACACACACACACAAGTTTGTAATTGTTGTCACTGAGGGAGCAGAAAAATGCACAATATACTCAGTTCAGCAAATAAAAAACTGTTAAAGCTAAGACCATCAAATGGTCTGTCAGGCAGGTGACCCAAAGATCTAAAAAACAAATGAATTCAAGTAAAAGTAAAGGTCTTTTAGCTGGATGGGTGAGATTGTGTAAAACTGGTCTTACTGGAAGAACTGCTTGAAACAACAGTAAAGAGGTGCAGCTGCCAAGTATTTGTGAGATGCAGAGAATCCTGCATGTTTCCAGATGTCTTTATGTATGAGCTGGATCTGCTGTACTGGAAACACAGACACAGAGGATTTACCTTCTTCAGAGACACATCTTGTTAGTATTGTGGCTTGTCTCAAGTTGTTGATTAATTTCACTACTGGCTCTCTATAGACATCTCTGCAAGCGTGGACAGAACATTTTATCCAGCATTACCAGATTCATAATAATTTCTAACACAATTTCCCATAAACTGTATTTAGAGTTATAATCTTCAGCTTTGCAGCATTAAATCAATATTGCACAGATTACAGTACGTTGATGTTTTTGGATCTTAGCTATAGTCTCTCCAACAAACATTTATCTGGTGAGCAGTGATTTTTTTTTACCGAACAGCTTTGTAGTACTGCAATATTCTTACAGTTAATGTAAGTGAACACATACTATGTCACACCCACAGATATTAATACACTAACACAAGCCTAAAACAAGCCTCTGTTGTCTACAGAAACTGGCAAAGAAGCAACATAAAGGTTAACTTTAAACTGATGTACTGACCTGCTCATAGACCCCGCTTCCATTGAGATTTTAAGGAACTGGTGCTGCAAAGGAGCTGGGAGGATGAGTTCAAGCCGTTTGCTGTCTGAACTGTTGACTGAATGTCTCGTTTGTGAAGCTTTTATTGAGGTAAAAGGCTCTTAGAGGAACTAAGTGGTTTTGTAAACAACTTTCCATTTTCTTGAAGATTTCTTTGATAGTCCTGTTTTATGTCTACTGTACAAAAACCTTGAGGTAAAACTGTGAGCTGTAAAAGGAAAAGTTCTCAGCTAGTGCACTCAAACCTTTTCGCAACCATAATATGAGAAAATATGAGCTGTGTGAGCAGATACAAATAATTTCCCCTCACAACGTTTATCTTAATCTAAACAGTTTTCTTTAAAGGTCCCTAAACCCTGTAAATCCAGGAGAACTAGAGTCTTTATAAATGTGGACTTATATTTTGTCACAGCCCTGAATCAGTATTCTTCAGGTTTTTCATCAGTTTAAACTTCAAAAATCAGTTTACAGCATGAAAACCCTGAGTTGTCACTGACTGCCAGACTTTCAGCAGCTGATCTATTGAGGAAAAGTGAAATAAAACGACTGTCAGTTCAGTTTATCTACGCATAAAACAACCAGCAGTTAGGGTGACAAGTGTTCCTACTGGGGGCGTTTTACAGTGACAGACTTACAGTAGAATGTAGATACCTTCATTGGTTAATAAGAGAGCTTTATACTCACAAGACAAACATTTAGTTTCAGCAGCTGAACTTGACTTAAAGGTTTGTATGTTTTGTTTTTCAAGAACATGTGAAGTGAATGCAAACAGTTACTGAGGTTGGAAGGAGGTGAATAGCAGACATTTACTGCCCTAAAGCACAAAACACCAACAGAAATATCATAGCTTTTCTTTAAATCAATGTGCTTAAAAGAGAGTTGTGATAACAGAAACAACAGGAATTCCTGTTCTGTCAGTGTCTTTATCATGTCAAAGCCAAGTCAAGTCTCTGTGAGTTGGTTTCCTCTCATTTCTTTAACTGTAAAGCTGCTCTGACTCCATTATTATATGTTTTTTTGTGTCTTATTTTGTTTCTGGTGTAATCAAGTCAACAATACGGCTCACAAAATGACACGATCAAATAGGTTTGAGAATTAAATTGTATTTAAATTGATCTGAATCAACAGTAATAAAACAAGACATTTAGAAAAGACAATTTACACATAAATCCATAAGGTTTTTCAGCATTTCAATAAAATGATAATCACTCCTGACTGAAAACAGTTTCTTTAACAATGTACACGCATCATTTTATACATTATCATGGCTGCAATGAGAGATGATTCTGTTGAGGAAGCACAGTGTTTCAAACACAGTGACAACTTCCTGCACTGAATCCATCAGTGTGAAGTGATCACAATATAGATAACTTTGTGTTTCACAGCCCTTTTACAGACAACAAATATTAACCTGTTACATCAGGCAATGTTATTGAGTTGTTAATACCTGTGGGTCTGGTTACAACCCTCCTCAAGTTGTTTTAGAGCAACTGATTTACAAGCTTCCACTCAACTATTTTAGTTGGATCTGTTTAAATATGTAAAAAAAGAGAGGAGCTTTGGCATCCACCTGTCCTGCCAGATGTTTTTCTTAAAGAGTATATGTTTGATTGTTGTGTTCAGGTGCAGAATTCAAGGCAACTGTGATGTCCAATTTCTTTTCCTTAAACAAAAAACTGTCTCAAAGGAGCAAAAACAAATCTACTGTGAGCTTTCGCAGTGACAGCTGTGTTTACGCTCCTCCGCAAAAAGCAGAAATTATATATAACCATACTCTTTTGACAGCAAGGAATTTTATTCTATTTTAATGTAATTGGCATCTAAATTGAAGGTTCAAACTGTGTACTTGTCTTCTCCTTGTCTCTGGGCTTTGTGGTAATGGGTGTAGCTGCCGTAGAGTTCATTGAACACCTCTCTGACTCCCATCTGCAACCCAGCCGTCAGAAATTTGATATCCTGCTCCATACACAGGTCCAGTATCCGGTAGATCCCCTCTGTTAGATGCAGCTTAATGTCTGGTCGCAGAGTAACCTGGAGAGACAAATAAGAGGTCAGTTATTGAAAATTAAAGACAAAAATTAAAAAGAAGGGAGCAAAGGCAAGAAAGATGAAGCTGAGGTTCATATTTATTTCACAAATCACGATATCTTTGTGTCACTGGTTGAAATACCAATATCAGGCTTAGGCGACCAGGCAGTGAATATCCTTCCTGTCTCACACACACTTTCTGCCAGTCATCGCTGCTTCCCCATTTACCACATGCACTTTAACAAGATCATCCTTTCCTCGTTCTCATTAAATTAATGACAACATGAAACAGAACGTGGCAACCCACAGACAGCCCGAGGACAAGCCCAAGGTGAACATATCCATAAAGCCATAAATTATGTGCCAGAATAGTTTAATATTCATTTAGGTCTCACACTTAACTTTAAAACTGTACGTTTCAATTAGAGCGACATCAAAGGACAGACAACTACATCTGTTCTGGCAAAACGTATGTTGATGCAAATGTTAACGACGGACTACAAAGGAGCGACGCTGATGATCAATTAATTACTCCTGTTTGGAAGCCAAAGAAGGGAAAGAGTAACAGATGGATGGTTATTGGTTAGAGAAATACTGCCGCAGGCATCAGAAGGAAGAACTTTCACAACAGGATCAATTAAATATGGCAAGATTATTGTTATACTCTACTGTACATGTGATACTGCAGTATGTAACCATTACACTCTGATTTCAGATTAGCCACACATTTGTTAATTAGGGCCCGAGCGCTGACCAGCGCGAAGCCCTCTTGTTTCCAAAGGAATTATTATTCTTATTATTATTATTAGGGCCCGAGCGCTGACCAGCGCGAAGCCCTCTTGTTTCCAAAGGAATTATTATTATTATTATTATTATTATTATTATTATTATTATTATTATTCTTATTATTATTATTATTATTGCGACTCTTTGACCTCAAATAACTTCTACAAACGTGTACCAAAACTCACTGAAATTGGCGTGCGCGTCAGTTCTGGTGAAAATCGCAGATTTTATGCGTCTCGCAAAAAATGCGGGGAAAAATGGCTCGACAGCGCCACCTAGAAAATTAAGAAAAGCGAGCCCCACGATACAGATGGTCGTAGAACAATGAAATTTGGTGTGCTTATATATCATGACCAGACGCACCAAAAAGTCTCTTGGAGCCATACCCTAAATCCAACAGGAAGTCGGCCATTTTGGTTCAAAGTTGCGATTTTCAGGCCAATTTTGCCGTTTTTAGCCCGCGTACTTTAACGAACTCCTCCTAGGGATTTGACCTCAGCAACTTGAAATTCGGTCAGTATCATCTACAGACCTGGGAGATGAAAAGTTATCAAAACGGTGAGTTTTCGACATTGTTGAGGGGGTGTGGTCGGGCGGCGAATTTCGATCCTTCGCCGTGAAAATTCAAACAGCCATAACTCCGGCATGCACGATCCTAAGAGACCCAAACCTTTTGTGCTTGGAAAGAGTCCCGTCCTGAACACATCCATGTGTCAATATTGGATATGAGTCATAGCGCCACCTACTGGCAACAGGAAGTTACATGTTTTACACTTTGACGCTCTGTGGGTGGCACGGTGATGGGATCCACCTCAAATTTACTCAGAATAGCCTAAAGACCTTGGAGATGGTATATTATGAAGTTGGTGACTTTTCGTGGAAAGGTGTTGCCATGACGACGCGGCGAATTTCGATGTCTCGCCATGAAATTTCAAAGCCTTATAACTTGACTCCACATGGTCTGATCTTTTCCAAATTTCATATGCTTGTTAAGAGTCCCGGTCTGAACACATTGTCAGGCCCATATTTAGTGAGAGTCATAGCGCCACCTACTGGCAACAGGAAGTATCATGCGTCGTTCTTTGTTGTATTACTCCTAGGAAATTTGGCCGATGCATCTGAAATTGACTCAGCTAAGATGTAAGACCTTGGTGATGCTACATTGGGTAGGTCATGACCCATGACCAAACGCCGTTGCCATGGCGACACATCCTTCGCCATGAAATACGATGCTGTATTTTAGGGATAAGGGATGGGTCTACAGTCACGAAACTTGGCACACATGTCTGGAGCGACACCAGCTAAAATCCTGGATAGGTCATTTGCATAGACGTGACAATATAGCTCAACAGCGCCCCCTTGAAAATTTCAAAATTGTAGCCCCGCCTTCCAGATGAACCTAGGAAAATGAAATTCGGGAGGCTAATGTATCATGTCAAGACGCACAAAAAAGCCTCTTGGAGCCGTATTGTAAGTCCTACAGGAAGTCGGCCATCTTGATAAAAGTGGTCATTTTTCGCGTTTTTTTGACCATTTCGCATACCTTGTATTTTAACGAACTCCTCCTACAGAATTCATGGTAACGACTTCAAAATCAGTGTGTGTCATCTACACTAGTGTGTGATCAAAAGTTATCAAAACATTTACTTAGCATTGAAGCGTGTGGCCGTGGCGTGGCGTTGAGTTTTGATGTTTCGCCATGACAGGCGAAATTGCTATAAGTTTAGTGTAAATGCTGGAGTCTACACCAAACTTTACATGTTTGATAAGACTCCCAGCCTGAACACGTCTAAATACCAATATTCAGTCAGTGATGAAAACTGGCTCCATAGCGCCCCCTACGACATTTCAATGCAGCAGCCCCTGCAGCAGGCAGAGTAGGTGATTGAGGATGTGACGTTAATTTCCCCTTGCACTGTCTGAAAACAGCTCAGGGGTCCGTTTCACAAAGCAGGTTCAACAAACTCTGAGTCTAATCCTGAACTCTGAGTTGATCTACTCTGAGATAGAAAACTCTGAGTTTCCGGTTCCAGAACAGCTGATTTGAGTCAGTTTAATCAACTCGGAGTAGTTTCACCTGGAGTTAAGCGCGTGCACCACAACTATAAAAAGCCAGCATCAATGGAGCCCCGATTCAACGAGTCACCATGGCAACGGGGAAGAGGATGGCTGCGTTTTTCGCCCCCCTAGAACTAGACATCTTAATTCGCTCATACGACGAGTTTGAGCATGTTTTCAGAAAGAAGTGCAACACCGCTGCAGCTACAAAAGAGAGGGAGACGGCTGCTGCTCGGTCATTGCGTAAGTTTAAATGTAGTCCTTTGTGATCACAATAATATTACAGAGGAAAACTGCTTGAATGGTGGCCTATTAATTTATTTCATTTAGGTCCAAGCGCACTTGGCAGCAGTTTAGGATGAAATATAAAAACATTGTTCAAACAGGTGAGACCTCGGCATAATCTCATGGGGGAACCTCATTTTGATCATGTTTTACATTGTAAAGTAAATATTAAGTGGCTGTTTGACTGAGCAGTTGTTTTATCCCCAACATAATGCTGGTTTCACACACATAAATGTCTTCTCATCTACATCATGTTCTGTTAAATAATTAATCCTATTTAAACTAACACAGACTTCTACTCAGCCAACAGAAAGAAGGCAGATGTCCGTAAAACGGGTGGTGGTCCAGCACCGCCACCTCTAACGGACAGAGGAGCTGGCCATAAGCCAGAATTTAGGAAGGCCAGTGGCTGGCTCCGACATTGTACAAAAAACTTTTGCAAACCATTTGCAAAGAAACGCAGCGCAACACACAATATCTGCTGGGATGTGAGAGCATGACTACGATTGGTAATGTTGCAAATGTAAGGACGGATTAGGTTTTGTATGTAGATGATGGACTGTGACGTGAAACGGTACCGCTCAAAAAGATAATGGCTGGAAATGCTAGAACATCTATGCGTGGTCTGATAACCATCTCTCGACGAATATTTAATTCTCTGCGCAGTAATGCTGCACCTTCATCCACGGGATCGTTATCAAAAGGACATGCCATGTTAGTGAAAAAAAGTCGCCACTTACTGTGCCTAATGGACTTCTAATATACTGACTCTGATTTTTTTTATTTTATTTTTTTTTTTTTTTAATGATTTTTTGAAATGACAGACGGCAGAACTAGGCTACACCAAAACTCGCCTGCTGCCTGAATGAATGAGGAAATCAAATGGAGTGTGTGGTTCTGAAAGAGGGCGGAGACTGAGAGAAAGTCGAGGTTCATTGAGAAAAACCTGGTCCCGACCAGGTTAGATTCATAGAGTCTGTTGCTACCGTAACTGACTGAGAGCTTAAGTTACCCCTCTCTCTGAAACAGGCTAGAGTTATCCCTCTTTCTCTGGTTTGAGTTACCTCCCTTTTTGAAACGGAAAACTCAGAGTTTCCCTCATTTCAGGGTTAACAGACTCTGAGTTTTCACTAAACCTGCTTTGTGAAACGGACCCCAGGTCTGGGGACATCTATATGCCCGTGACAGAAGCCCTTCACCAGCGCCGAGCCCCGACATACGCAAGGACGCGAGGGCCCGATCATCGCTGCTTGCAGCTTTAATTATTAGGGCCCGAGCGCTGACCAGCGCGAAGCCCTCTTGTTTCCAAAGGAATTATTATTATTATTATTATTATTATTATTATTATTATTATTATTATTCTTATTATTATTATTATTATTGCGACTCTTTGACCTCAAATAACTTCTACAAACGTGTACCAAAACTCACCGAAATTGGCGTGCGCGTCAGTTCTGGTGAAAATCGCAGATTTTATGCGTCTCGCAAAAAATGCGGGGAAAAATGGCTCGACAGCGCCACCTAGAAAATTAAGAAAAGCGAGCCCCACGATACAGATGGTCGTAGAACAATGAAATTTGGTGTGCTTATATATCATGACCAGACGCACCAAAAAGTCTCTTGGAGCCATACCCTAAATCCAACAGGAAGTCGGCCATTTTGGTTCAAAGTTGCGATTTTCAGGCCAATTTTGCCGTTTTTAGCCCGCGTACTTTAACGAACTCCTCCTAGGGATTTGACCTCAGCAACTTGAAATTCGGTCAGTATCATCTACAGACCTGGGAGATGAAAAGTTATCAAAACGGTGAGTTTTCGACATTGTTGAGGGGGTGTGGTCGGGCGGCGAATTTCGATCCTTCGCCGTGAAAATTCAAACAGCCATAACTCCGGCATGCACGATCCTAAGAGACCCAAACCTTTTGTGCTTGGAAAGAGTCCCGTCCTGAACACATCCATGTGTCAATATTGGATGTGAGTCATAGCGCCACCTACTGGCAACAGGAAGTTACATGTTTTACACTTTGACGCTCTGTGGGTGGCACGGTGATGGGATCCACCTCAAATTTACTCAGAATAGCCTAAAGACCTTGGAGATGGTATATTATGAAGTTGGTGACTTTTCGTGGAAAGGTGTTGCCATGGCGACGCGGAGAATTTCGATGTGACGCCATGAAATTTCAATGCCTTATAACTTGACTCCACATGGTCTGATCTTTTCCAAATTTCATATGCTTGTTAAGAGTCCCGGTCTGAACACATTTTCAGGCCCATATTTAGTGAGAGTCATAGCGCCACCTACTGGCAACAGGAAGTATCATGCGTCGTTCTTTGTTGTATTACTCCTAGGAAATTTGGCCGATGCATCTGAAATTGACTCAGCTAAGATGTAAGACCTTGGTGATGCTACATTGGGTAGGTCATGACCTATGACCAAACGCCGTTGCCATGGCGACACATCCTTCGCCATGAAATACGATGGTGTATTTTAGGGATAAGGGATGGGTCTACAGTCACGAAACTTGGCACACATGTCTGGAGCGACACCAGCTAAAATCCTGGATAGGTCATTTGCATAGACGTGACAATATGGCTCAACAGCGCCCCCTTGAAAATTTCAAAATTGTAGCCCCGCCTTCCAGATGAACCTAGGAAAATGAAATTCGGGAGGCTAATGTATCATGTCAAGACGCACAAAAAAGCCTCTTGGAGCCATATCGTAAGTCCTACAGGAAGTCGGCCATCTTGATAAAAGTGGTCATTTTTCGCGTTTTTTTGACCATTTCGCATACCTTGTATTTTAACGAACTCCTCCTACAGAATTCATGGTAACGACTTCAAAATCAGTGTGTGTCATCTACACTAGTGTGTGATCAAAAGTTATCAAAACATTTACTTAGCATTGAAGCGTGTGGCCGTGGCGTGGCGTTGAGTTTTGATGTTTCGCCATGACAGGCGAAATTGCTATAAGTTTAGTGTAAATGCTGGAGTCTACACCAAACTTTACATGTTTGATAAGACTCCCAGCCTGAACACGTCTAAATACCAATATTCAGTCAGTGATGAAAACTGGCTCCATAGCGCCCCCTACCACATTTCAATGCAGCAGCCCCTGCAGCAGGCAGAGTAGGTGATTGAGGATGTGACGTTAATTTCCCCTTGCACTGTCTGAAAACAGCTCAGGGGTCCGTTTCACAAAGCAGGTTCAACAAACTCTGAGTCTAATCCTGAACTCTGAGTTGATCTACTCTGAGATAGAAAACTCTGAGTTTCCGGTTCCAGAACAGCTGATTTGAGTCAGTTTAATCAACTCGGAGTAGTTTCACCTGGAGTTAAGCGCGTGCACCACAACTATAAAAAGCCAGCATCAATGGAGCCCCGATTCAACGAGTCACCATGGCAACGGGGAAGAGGATGGCTGCGTTTTTCGCCCCCCTAGAACTAGACATCTTAATTCGCTCATACGACGAGTTTGAGCATGTTTTCAGAAAGAAGTGCAACACCGCTGCAGCTACAAAAGAGAGGGAGACGGCTGCTGCTCGGTCATTGCGTAAGTTTAAATGTAGTCCTTTGTAATCACAATAATATTACAGAGGAAAACTGCTTGAATGGTGGCCTATTAATTTATTTCATTTAGGTCCAAGCGCACTTGGCAGCAGTTTAGGATGAAATTTAAAAACATTGTTCAAACAGGTGAGACCTCGGCATAATCTCATGGGGGAACCTCATTTTGATCATGTTTTACATTGTAAAGTAAATATTAAGTGGCTGTTTGACTGTGCAGTTGTTTTATCCCCAACATAATGCTGGTTTCACACACATAAATGTCTTCTCATCTACATCATGTTCTGTTAAATAATTAATCCTATTTAAACTAACACAGACTTCTACTCAGCCAACAGAAAGAAGGCAGATGCCCGTAAAACGGGTGGTGGTCCAGCACCGCCACCTCTAACGGAGGCAGAGGAGCTGGCCCTAAGCCAGACTTTAGGAAGGCCAGTGGCTGGCTCCGACATTGTACAAAAAACTTTTGCAAACCATTTGCAAAGAAACGCAGCGCAACACACAATATCTGCTGGGATGTGAGAGCATGACTACGATTGGTAATGTTGCAAATGTAAAGACGGCTTAGGTTGTGTATGTAGATGATGGACTGTGACGTGAAACGGTACCGCTCAAAAAGATAATGGCTGGAAATGCTAGAACATCTATGCGTGGTCTGATAACCATCTCTCGACGAATATTTAATTCTCTGCGCAGTAATGCTGCACCTTCATCCACGGGATCGTTATCAAAAGGACATGCCATGTTAGTGAAAAAAAGTCGCCACTTACTGTGCCTAATGGACTTCTAATATACTGACTCTGATTTTTTTTTTAATTTATTTATTTTTTTTAATGATTTCTTTAAATGACAGACGGCAGAACTAGGCTACGCCAAAACTCGCCTGCTGCCTGAATGAATGAGGAAATCAAATGGAGTGTGTGGCTCTGAAAGAGGGCGGAGACTGAGAGAAAGTCGAGGTTCATTGAGAAAAACCTGGTCCCGACCAGGTTAGATTCATAGAGTCTGTTGCTACGGTAACTGACCGAGAGCTTAAGTTACCCCTCTCTCTGAAACAGGCTAGAGTTATCCCTCTTTCTCTGGTTTGAGTTACCTCCCTTTTTGAAACGGAAAACTCAGAGTTTCCCTCATTTCAGGGTTAACAGACTCTGAGTTTTCACTAAACCTGCTTTGTAAAACGGACCCCAGGTCTGGGGACATCTATATTCCCGTGACAGAAGCCCTTCACCAGCGCCGAGCCCCGACATACGCAAGGACGCGAGGGCCCGATCATCGCTGCTTGCAGCTTTAATTATTATTATTATTATTATTATTATTATTATTATTATTATTATTGCGACTCTTTGACCTCAAATAACTTCTACAAACGTGTACCAAAACTCACCGAAATTGGCGTGCGCGTCAGTTCTGGTGAAAATCGCAGATTTTATGCGTCTCGCAAAAAATGCGGGGAAAAATGGCTCGACAGCGCCACCTAGAAAATTAAGAAAAGCGAGCCCCACGATACAGATGGTCGTAGAACAATGAAATTTGGTGTGCTTATATATCATGACCAGACGCACCAAAAAGTCTCTTGGAGCCATACCCTAAATCCAACAGGAAGTCGGCCATTTTGGTTCAAAGTTGCGATTTTCAGGCCAATTTTGCCGTTTTTAGCCCGCGTACTTTAACGAACTCCTCCTAGGGATTTGACCTCAGCAACTTGAAATTCGGTCAGTATCATCTACAGACCTGGGAGATGAAAAGTTATCAAAACGGTGAGTTTTCGACATTGTTGAGGGGGTGTGGTCGGGCGGCGAATTTCGATCCTTCGCCGTGAAAATTCAAACAGCCATAACTCCGGCATGCACGATCCTAAGAGACCCAAACCTTTTGTGCTTGGAAAGAGTCCCGTCCTGAACACATCCATGTGTCAATATTGGATATGAGTCATAGCGCCACCTACTGGCAACAGGAAGTTACATGTTTTACACTTTGACGCTCTGTGGGTGGCACGGTGATGGGATCCACCTCAAATTTACTCAGAATAGCCTAAAGACCTTGGAGATGGTATATTATGAAGTTGGTGACTTTTCGTGGAAAGGTGTTGCCATGACGACGCGGCGAATTTCGATGTCTCGCCATGAAATTTCAAAGCCTTATAACTTGACTCCACATGGTCTGATCTTTTCCAAATTTCATATGCTTGTTAAGAGTCCCGGTCTGAACACATTGTCAGGCCCATATTTAGTGAGAGTCATAGCGCCACCTACTGGCAACAGGAAGTATCATGCGTCGTTCTTTGTTGTATTACTCCTAGGAAATTTGGCCGATGCATCTGAAATTGACTCAGCTAAGATGTAAGACCTTGGTGATGCTACATTGGGTAGGTCATGACCCATGACCAAACGCCGTTGCCATGGCGACACATCCTTCGCCATGAAATACGATGCTGTATTTTAGGGATAAGGGATGGGTCTACAGTCACGAAACTTGGCACACATGTCTGGAGCGACACCAGCTAAAATCCTGGATAGGTCATTTGCATAGACGTGACAATATGGCTCAACAGCGCCCCCTTGAAAATTTCAAAATTGTAGCCCCGCCTTCCAGATGAACCTAGGAAAATGAAATTCGGGAGGCTAATGTATCATGTCAAGACGCACAAAAAAGCCTCTTGGAGCCATATCGTAAGTCCTACAGGAAGTCGGCCATCTTGATAAAAGTGGTCATTTTTCGCGTTTTTTTGACCATTTGGCATACCTTGTATTTTAACGAACTCCTCCTACAGAATTCATGGTAACGACTTCAAAATCAGTGTGTGTCATCTACACTAGTGTGTGATCAAAAGTTATCAAAACATTTACTTAGCATTGAAGCGTGTGGCCGTGGCGTGGCGTTGAGTTTTGATGTTTCGCCATGACAGGCGAAATTGCTATAAGTTTAGTGTAAATGCTGGAGTCTACACCAAACTTTACATGTTTGATAAGACTCCCAGCCTGAACACGTCTAAATACCAATATTCAGTCAGTGATGAAAACTGGCTCCATAGCGCCCCCTACGACATTTCAATGCAGCAGCCCCTGCAGCAGGCAGAGTAGGTGATTGAGGATGTGACGTTAATTTCCCCTTGCACTGTCTGAAAACAGCTCAGGGGTCCGTTTCACAAAGCAGGTTCAACAAACTCTGAGTCTAATCCTGAACTCTGAGTTGATCTACTCTGAGATAGAAAACTCTGAGTTTCCGGTTCCAGAACAGCTGATTTGAGTCAGTTTAATCAACTCGGAGTAGTTTCACCTGGAGTTAAGCGCGTGCACCACAACTATAAAAAGCCAGCATCAATGGAGCCCCGATTCAACGAGTCACCATGGCAACGGGGAAGAGGATGGCTGCGTTTTTCGCCCCCCTAGAACTAGACATCTTAATTCGCTCATACGACGAGTTTGAGCATGTTTTCAGAAAGAAGTGCAACACCGCTGCAGCTACAAAAGAGAGGGAGACGGCTGCTGCTCGGTCATTGCGTAAGTTTAAATGTAGTCCTTTGTGATCACAATAATATTACAGAGGAAAACTGCTTGAATGGTGGCCTATTAATTTATTTCATTTAGGTCCAAGCGCACTTGGCAGCAGTTTAGGATGAAATATAAAAACATTGTTCAAACAGGTGAGACCTCGGCATAATCTCATGGGGGAACCTCATTTTGATCATGTTTTACATTGTAAAGTAAATATTAAGTGGCTGTTTGACTGAGCAGTTGTTTTATCCCCAACATAATGCTGGTTTCACACACATAAATGTCTTCTCATCTACATCATGTTCTGTTAAATAATTAATCCTATTTAAACTAACACAGACTTCTACTCAGCCAACAGAAAGAAGGCAGATGTCCGTAAAACGGGTGGTGGTCCAGCACCGCCACCTCTAACGGACAGAGGAGCTGGCCATAAGCCAGAATTTAGGAAGGCCAGTGGCTGGCTCCGACATTGTACAAAAAACTTTTGCAAACCATTTGCAAAGAAACGCAGCGCAACACACAATATCTGCTGGGATGTGAGAGCATGACTACGATTGGTAATGTTGCAAATGTAAAGACGGCTTAGGTTGTGTATGTAGATGATGGACTGTGACGTGAAACGGTACCGCTCAAAAAGATAATGGCTGGAAATGCTAGAACATCTATGCGTGGTCTGATAACCATCTCTCGACGAATATTTAATTCTCTGCGCAGTAATGCTGCACCTTCATCCACGGGATCGTTATCAAAAGGACATGCCATGTTAGTGAAAAAAAGTCGCCACTTACTGTGCCTAATGGACTTCTAATATACTGACTCTGATTTTTTTTTTAATTTATTTATTTTTTTTAATGATTTCTTTAAATGACAGACGGCAGAACTAGGCTACGCCAAAACTCGCCTGCTGCCTGAATGAATGAGGAAATCAAATGGAGTGTGTGGCTCTGAAAGAGGGCGGAGACTGAGAGAAAGTCGAGGTTCATTGAGAAAAACCTGGTCCCGACCAGGTTAGATTCATAGAGTCTGTTGCTACGGTAACTGACCGAGAGCTTAAGTTATCTCTCTCTCTGAAACAGGCTAGAGTTATCCCTCTTTCTCTGGTTTGAGTTACCTCCCTTTTTGAAACGGAAAACTCAGAGTTTCCCTCATTTCAGGGTTAACAGACTCTGAGTTTTCACTAAACCTGCTTTGTAAAACGGACCCCAGGTCTGGGGACATCTATATGCCCGTGACAGAAGCCCTTCACCAGCGCCGAGCCCCGACATACGCAAGGACGCGAGGGCCCGATCATCGCTGCTTGCAGCTTTAATTATTATTATTATTAGGGCCCGAGCGCTGACCAGCGCGAAGCCCTCTTGTTTCCAAAGGAATTATTATTATTATTATTATTATTATTATTATTATTATTATTATTATTCTTATTATTATTATTATTATTGCGACTCTTTGACCTCAAATAACTTCTACAAACGTGTACCAAAACTCACCGAAATTGGCGTGCGCGTCAGTTCTGGTGAAAATCGCAGATTTTATGCGTCTCGCAAAAAATGCGGGGAAAAATGGCTCGACAGCGCCACCTAGAAAATTAAGAAAAGTGAGCCCCACGATACAGATGGTCGTAGAACAATGAAATTTGGTGTGCTTATATATCATGACCAGACGCACCAAAAAGTCTCTTGGAGCCATACCCTAAATCCAACAGGAAGTCGGCCATTTTGGTTCAAAGTTGCGATTTTCAGGCCAATTTTGCCGTTTTTAGCCCGCGTACTTTAACGAACTCCTCCTAGGGATTTGACCTCAGCAACTTGAAATTCGGTCAGTATCATCTACAGACCTGGGAGATGAAAAGTTATCAAAACGGTGAGTTTTCGACATTGTTGAGGGGGTGTGGTCGGGCGGCGAATTTCGATCCTTCGCCGTGAAAATTCAAACAGCCATAACTCCGGCATGCACGATCCTAAGAGACCCAAACCTTTTGTGCTTGGAAAGAGTCCCGTCCTGAACACATCCATGTGTCAATATTGGATGTGAGTCATAGCGCCACCTACTGGCAACAGGAAGTTACATGTTTTACACTTTGACGCTCTGTGGGTGGCACGGTGATGGGATCCACCTCAAATTTACTCAGAATAGCCTAAAGACCTTGGAGATGGTATATTATGAAGTTGGTGACTTTTCGTGGAAAGGTGTTGCCATGGCGACGCGGAGAATTTCGATGTGACGCCATGAAATTTCAATGCCTTATAACTTGACTCCACATGGTCTGATCTTTTCCAAATTTCATATGCTTGTTAAGAGTCCCGGTCTGAACACATTTTCAGGCCCATATTTAGTGAGAGTCATAGCGCCACCTACTGGCAACAGGAAGTATCATGCGTCGTTCTTTGTTGTATTACTCCTAGGAAATTTGGCCGATGCATCTGAAATTGACTCAGCTAAGATGTAAGACCTTGGTGATGCTACATTGGGTAGGTCATGACCTATGACCAAACGCCGTTGCCATGGCGACACATCCTTCGCCATGAAATACGATGGTGTATTTTAGGGATAAGGGATGGGTCTACAGTCACGAAACTTGGCACACATGTCTGGAGCGACACCAGCTAAAATCCTGGATAGGTCATTTGCATAGACGTGACAATATGGCTCAACAGCGCCCCCTTGAAAATTTCAAAATTGTAGCCCCGCCTTCCAGATGAACCTAGGAAAATGAAATTCGGGAGGCTAATGTATCATGTCAAGACGCACAAAAAAGCCTCTTGGAGCCATATCGTAAGTCCTACAGGAAGTCGGCCATCTTGATAAAAGTGGTCATTTTTCGCGTTTTTTTGACCATTTCGCATACCTTGTATTTTAACGAACTCCTCCTACAGAATTCATGGTAACGACTTCAAAATCAGTGTGTGTCATCTACACTAGTGTGTGATCAAAAGTTATCAAAACATTTACTTAGCATTGAAGCGTGTGGCCGTGGCGTGGCGTTGAGTTTTGATGTTTCGCCATGACAGGCGAAATTGCTATAAGTTTAGTGTAAATGCTGGAGTCTACACCAAACTTTACATGTTTGATAAGACTCCCAGCCTGAACACGTCTAAATACCAATATTCAGTCAGTGATGAAAACTGGCTCCATAGCGCCCCCTACCACATTTCAATGCAGCAGCCCCTGCAGCAGGCAGAGTAGGTGATTGAGGATGTGACGTTAATTTCCCCTTGCACTGTCTGAAAACAGCTCAGGGGTCCGTTTCACAAAGCAGGTTCAACAAACTCTGAGTCTAATCCTGAACTCTGAGTTGATCTACTCTGAGATAGAAAACTCTGAGTTTCCGGTTCCAGAACAGCTGATTTGAGTCAGTTTAATCAACTCGGAGTAGTTTCACCTGGAGTTAAGCGCGTGCACCACAACTATAAAAAGCCAGCATCAATGGAGCCCCGATTCAACGAGTCACCATGGCAACGGGGAAGAGGATGGCTGCGTTTTTCGCCCCCCTAGAACTAGACATCTTAATTCGCTCATACGACGAGTTTGAGCATGTTTTCAGAAAGAAGTGCAACACCGCTGCAGCTGCAAAAGAGAGGGAGACGGCTGCTGCTCGGTCATTGCGTAAGTTTAAATGTAGTCCTTTGTAATCACAATAATATTACAGAGGAAAACTGCTTGAATGGTGGCCTATTAATTTATTTCATTTAGGTCCAAGCGCACTTGGCAGCAGTTTAGGATGAAATTTAAAAACATTGTTCAAACAGGTGAGACCTCGGCATAATCTCATGGGGGAACCTCATTTTGATCATGTTTTACATTGTAAAGTAAATATTAAGTGGCTGTTTGACTGTGCAGTTGTTTTATCCCCAACATAATGCTGGTTTCACACACATAAATGTCTTCTCATCTACATCATGTTCTGTTAAATAATTAATCCTATTTAAACTAACACAGACTTCTACTCAGCCAACAGAAAGAAGGCAGATGCCCGTAAAACGGGTGGTGGTCCAGCACCGCCACCTCTAACGGAGGCAGAGGAGCTGGCCCTAAGCCAGACTTTAGGAAGGCCAGTGGCTGGCTCCGACATTGTACAAAAAACTTTTGCAAACCATTTGCAAAGAAACGCAGCGCAACACACAATATCTGCTGGGATGTGAGAGCATGACTACGATTGGTAATGTTGCAAATGTAAAGACGGCTTAGGTTGTGTATGTAGATGATGGACTGTGACGTGAAACGGTACCGCTCAAAAAGATAATGGCTGGAAATGCTAGAACATCTATGCGTGGTCTGATAACCATCTCTCGACGAATATTTAATTCTCTGCGCAGTAATGCTGCACCTTCATCCACGGGATCGTTATCAAAAGGACATGCCATGTTAGTGAAAAAAAGTCGCCACTTACTGTGCCTAATGGACTTCTAATATACTGACTCTGATTTTTTTTTTAATTTATTTATTTTTTTTAATGATTTCTTTAAATGACAGACGGCAGAACTAGGCTACGCCAAAACTCGCCTGCTGCCTGAATGAATGAGGAAATCAAATGGAGTGTGTGGCTCTGAAAGAGGGCGGAGACTGAGAGAAAGTCGAGGTTCATTGAGAAAAACCTGGTCCCGACCAGGTTAGATTCATAGAGTCTGTTGCTACGGTAACTGACCGAGAGCTTAAGTTACCCCTCTCTCTGAAACAGGCTAGAGTTATCCCTCTTTCTCTGGTTTGAGTTACCTCCCTTTTTGAAACGGAAAACTCAGAGTTTCCCTCATTTCAGGGTTAACAGACTCTGAGTTTTCACTAAACCTGCTTTGTAAAACGGACCCCAGGTCTGGGGACATCTATATTCCCGTGACAGAAGCCCTTCACCAGCGCCGAGCCCCGACATACGCAAGGACGCGAGGGCCCGATCATCGCTGCTTGCAGCTTTAATTATTATTATTATTATTATTATTGCGACTCTTTGACCTCAAATAACTTCTACAAACGTGTACCAAAACTCACCGAAATTGGCGTGCGCGTCAGTTCTGGTGAAAATCGCAGATTTTATGCGTCTCGCAAAAAATGCGGGGAAAAATGGCTCGACAGCGCCACCTAGAAAATTAAGAAAAGCGAGCCCCACGATACAGATGGTCGTAGAACAATGAAATTTGGTGTGCTTATATATCATGACCAGACGCACCAAAAAGTCTCTTGGAGCCATACCCTAAATCCAACAGGAAGTCGGCCATTTTGGTTCAAAGTTGCGATTTTCAGGCCAATTTTGCCGTTTTTAGCCCGCGTACTTTAACGAACTCCTCCTAGGGATTTGACCTCAGCAACTTGAAATTCGGTCAGTATCATCTACAGACCTGGGAGATGAAAAGTTATCAAAACGGTGAGTTTTCGACATTGTTGAGGGGGTGTGGTCGGGCGGCGAATTTCGATCCTTCGCCGTGAAAATTCAAACAGCCATAACTCCGGCATGCACGATCCTAAGAGACCCAAACCTTTTGTGCTTGGAAAGAGTCCCGTCCTGAACACATCCATGTGTCAATATTGGATGTGAGTCATAGCGCCACCTACTGGCAACAGGAAGTTACATGTTTTACACTTTGACGCTCTGTGGGTGGCACGGTGATGGGATCCACCTCAAATTTACTCAGAATAGCCTAAAGACCTTGGAGATGGTATATTATGAAGTTGGTGACTTTTCGTGGAAAGGTGTTGCCATGGCGACGCGGAGAATTTCGATGTGACGCCATGAAATTTCAATGCCTTATAACTTGACTCCACATGGTCTGATCTTTTCCAAATTTCATATGCTTGTTAAGAGTCCCGGTCTGAACACATTTTCAGGCCCATATTTAGTGAGAGTCATAGCGCCACCTACTGGCAACAGGAAGTATCATGCGTCGTTCTTTGTTGTATTACTCCTAGGAAATTTGGCCGATGCATCTGAAATTGACTCAGCTAAGATGTAAGACCTTGGTGATGCTACATTGGGTAGGTCATGACCTATGACCAAACGCCGTTGCCATGGCGACACATCCTTCGCCATGAAATACGATGGTGTATTTTAGGGATAAGGGATGGGTCTACAGTCACGAAACTTGGCACACATGTCTGGAGCGACACCAGCTAAAATCCTGGATAGGTCATTTGCATAGACGTGACAATATGGCTCAACAGCGCCCCCTTGAAAATTTCAAAATTGTAGCCCCGCCTTCCAGATGAACCTAGGAAAATGAAATTCGGGAGGCTAATGTATCATGTCAAGACGCACAAAAAAGCCTCTTGGAGCCATATCGTAAGTCCTACAGGAAGTCGGCCATCTTGATAAAAGTGGTCATTTTTCGCGTTTTTTTGACCATTTCGCATACCTTGTATTTTAACGAACTCCTCCTACAGAATTCATGGTAACGACTTCAAAATCAGTGTGTGTCATCTACACTAGTGTGTGATCAAAAGTTATCAAAACATTTACTTAGCATTGAAGCGTGTGGCCGTGGCGTGGCGTTGAGTTTTGATGTTTCGCCATGACAGGCGAAATTGCTATAAGTTTAGTGTAAATGCTGGAGTCTACACCAAACTTTACATGTTTGATAAGACTCCCAGCCTGAACACGTCTAAATACCAATATTCAGTCAGTGATGAAAACTGGCTCCATAGCGCCCCCTACCACATTTCAATGCAGCAGCCCCTGCAGCAGGCAGAGTAGGTGATTGAGGATGTGACGTTAATTTCCCCTTGCACTGTCTGAAAACAGCTCAGGGGTCCGTTTCACAAAGCAGGTTCAACAAACTCTGAGTCTAATCCTGAACTCTGAGTTGATCTACTCTGAGATAGAAAACTCTGAGTTTCCGGTTCCAGAACAGCTGATTTGAGTCAGTTTAATCAACTCGGAGTAGTTTCACCTGGAGTTAAGCGCGTGCACCACAACTATAAAAAGCCAGCATCAATGGAGCCCCGATTCAACGAGTCACCATGGCAACGGGGAAGAGGATGGCTGCGTTTTTCGCCCCCCTAGAACTAGACATCTTAATTCGCTCATACGACGAGTTTGAGCATGTTTTCAGAAAGAAGTGCAACACCGCTGCAGCTGCAAAAGAGAGGGAGACGGCTGCTGCTCGGTCATTGCGTAAGTTTAAATGTAGTCCTTTGTAATCACAATAATATTACAGAGGAAAACTGCTTGAATGGTGGCCTATTAATTTATTTCATTTAGGTCCAAGCGCACTTGGCAGCAGTTTAGGATGAAATTTAAAAACATTGTTCAAACAGGTGAGACCTCGGCATAATCTCATGGGGGAACCTCATTTTGATCATGTTTTACATTGTAAAGTAAATATTAAGTGGCTGTTTGACTGTGCAGTTGTTTTATCCCCAACATAATGCTGGTTTCACACACATAAATGTCTTCTCATCTACATCATGTTCTGTTAAATAATTAATCCTATTTAAACTAACACAGACTTCTACTCAGCCAACAGAAAGAAGGCAGATGCCCGTAAAACGGGTGGTGGTCCAGCACCGCCACCTCTAACGGAGGCAGAGGAGCTGGCCCTAAGCCAGACTTTAGGAAGGCCAGTGGCTGGCTCCGACATTGTACAAAAAACTTTTGCAAACCATTTGCAAAGAAACGCAGCGCAACACACAATATCTGCTGGGATGTGAGAGCATGACTACGATTGGTAATGTTGCAAATGTAAAGACGGCTTAGGTTGTGTATGTAGATGATGGACTGTGACGTGAAACGGTACCGCTCAAAAAGATAATGGCTGGAAATGCTAGAACATCTATGCGCGGTCTGATAACCATCTCTCGACGAATATTTAATTCTCTGCGCAGTAATGCTGCACCTTCATCCACGGGATCGTTATCAAAAGGACATGCCATGTTAGTGAAAAAAAGTCGCCACTTACTGTGCCTAATGGACTTCTAATATACTGACTCTGATTTTTTTTTTAATTTATTTATTTTTTTTAATGATTTCTTTAAATGACAGACGGCAGAACTAGGCTACGCCAAAACTCGCCTGCTGCCTGAATGAATGAGGAAATCAAATGGAGTGTGTGGCTCTGAAAGAGGGCGGAGACTGAGAGAAAGTCGAGGTTCATTGAGAAAAACCTGGTCCCGACCAGGTTAGATTCATAGAGTCTGTTGCTACGGTAACTGACCGAGAGCTTAAGTTACCCCTCTCTCTGAAACAGGCTAGAGTTATCCCTCTTTCTCTGGTTTGAGTTACCTCCCTTTTTGAAACGGAAAACTCAGAGTTTCCCTCATTTCAGGGTTAACAGACTCTGAGTTTTCACTAAACCTGCTTTGTAAAACGGACCCCAGGTCTGGGGACATCTATATTCCCGTGACAGAAGCCCTTCACCAGCGCCGAGCCCCGACATACGCAAGGACGCGAGGGCCCGATCATCGCTGCTTGCAGCTTTAATTCATTTTAAAGTTCTTTTTGTTTCATACAGTATCATTTTTAAACTATACTGAGCTTCTTAAGTGACACAGATCCATAAAATCTGATCCAGTCTATGTCCCCTAATAGAAGCAGCAAAAGGCTCCCGAGTCTTATGAAAACCAGGAGGTGCAAACACATCTACCTGTTTGACAGAGGCTGAGCAGTGTGTTGAGCCAGCTACACAACACACACACACACACACACACACACACACACACACAGAGAAACACATGACAAACAACACCTCTTGTGCTCAGTGAACCCTGCAAAACAAGCAAGCACAATACTCAAAAAGTGGCCAGTTATTCATCCCTGACACATTATATCCCCACAGGTGTAGGTGTTACAGCACCATGACCCGATGATCCGCACAGTCCTTTGACATTCATCGTCACAAAGAGTGTGAAGATGATGGCCGCTCTGTGCTGCTCGCTGTGTTTTGTTAAATGATGAAATGAAACCCGGCTCTCCTAATGACAGGCTTGACATGGGGTTTTCTTTTTTTGACAAACAAAGCTAGGTTTTCAAATATCATGTGGAGCAGTAGTTTACTAAAGTTACAGTAAGTGGCACGCCGAACAATTAACAAATACCTGGTATTGTTATTATACCTGAATCTGAGTTCAGTGCTGCCCGCAGAGAACAGGAGCCCAGTGGTAACACACTACTGTGAAGCCAAAGTGATGTTTATGTCTGTGGTACAGAGCTAGTTTTGTGGCCTACCAGTCCTCGGGGGCACCTGGAAGCTGATGAGTCACAGTCTTTACTCCAAACACTTTTGCACTTGTCACTTAAAGCTGTTTTGCCAAAGTACACAAATGCTACATTTTGTTTACACTGTGCATGAGGCTCTTACCTGTACTACTGCCTATCCCAGGTGTACTCACATAAAAGTCTTACAAGTCCACTTCATACATTTCCACCACATCAAAGGTCTGGTAAGGCTGCATTATGTAATGATATTTCAATACAAAATCTCCAGAACTCTGTACATGAACAGCATCTCTGTATTAAAGGGAGATGTGACACCTTCGCTGTGAAACCAAGTCCTTAAACTTGAGCATAAAAAGGGTTTAGTTTTATGGTTCTTCCCTCTGTGTTTTTGGGATAGTTTTGTTCAAAACAGACATATTTGGTGGTGTTTTAAGTTCCCACTCTTCATTATGGCCACTGTTTCACTGTAAATCAATCACAATGATCTTATACTTCCCTCAGGCAAAATGAAAACGCATTTCTCAGTCCAACATGAGAACGATGTATCACTCAAAAGTGCTCTGGGTACCTATACAGTAGGTAAAGAGGACTTGACTACTTACTGTATGCTGAATTATGTAACATTTGGGTAGATCAACAAATACAAATAAATATTAAAATATCTTTTCCTAATATATAACATTGTTTTCGGCTTATTGAAAGCTTTGTCACCTAAACTTAATGTCTCTCTTTGCTGCTGTTGTGTCCAATTTGCAACTGTAAGTGCAATCACGACACGTTTAACTAAAATAAATACAAGTACAATAAAGTTACATTTAATTAAGGTTTTTTAATAGAAAAGCAAGCCCACCTTATTCATGATTAAGTCATAAAAACTCAATTTTTGCCGCTGTTTTATTCTGGCCTAATAACACCTGGCTGCTGCATAGAAAGTTCAGTTCAGGCTATGAGCCATTAAAAACAGTTCTGACACAGAAAAGCTAAATCACCCCTGACTCACAAAGAGGTCCATCTCTTTAAAAAGCCCCATTAAAAGCACAATAAAAATCCAATTTCAGGAATATTAGATGACTCAGGCAGAGCTGAAAGAATCTCGTATACCTCTTCCTCACTATTTCTATCTGTCTGTCCGTCCATTCATCCAGTCTGTCTTTCTGTCGGTCTGGTACTTTCATGTCTTCCTCTCTGCTGGAAAATGCTGAGTCAGGTTGGCGTCATGTTAAGTACAGTCTGGTAGCAGAGAGGAGTTGCGTTCACAAACCAGACGTGACTCACCGCTTTGAGGGAACATCAACCCTGATGCTTTATTCCAGCACACTGGTACAGTTACAGTAAGCCTCGGCCTGTTCATTGAGATTTGTGAACACTTACAATCTGGCCAATGAAAAAAGAACACTTCCCCATCTCTGTTTCTGAGCGTCAGCATCTCCGTCACTCTGCTCAGCTGAACCTCGCCAGCTCAACACAGAACCAGCAGACAAACTAGGCTGGATCAAAGGATCAGCTGAGATCCTGCTGCCTCATTCATACGTGTGTGTGTGTCACTCACAGCTGTAGAAAATCACCGGGGATGACAGATGGTCTTAGATGAGGAACTCTGTTGACTCTATAATACTATAACTGTGTGTATTGACTCTATAATACTATGACTGTGTGTGTGTGTGTGTTTACGGTTTCATTCCTCTGTCAACACATTGTAAAACCATCAGAAAGAGTTATTTTCCAACCTGTATATTGGCAAAAAAAGACATAGTAAGCACTCAAAATGTGTGTGTGTGTGTGTGTGTGTGTGTGTGTGCCTACCTTCTGCAGCTCTGTGACATATTCTGCCACCATGAAGGCCGACAGTGTAGTGAAACTCTCAGCAACGGCAGCAATGTGAGAGTACATCCTTTCAATCAGTCTGGAGCACTGCAGATACACTTCACTGTCTGGACCTTGAGAAAAAGAAGAGACTGATGTTACTTCATTAACCTGTTTACACGACGAAAGCGGAGTTTACAGTGAGTGTAGAGCGTTATAGCCGAGACTTAATGTTTTGGCAGTTTCCCCTAGGCTTTCGAATTGCCTCTATTTCAATAATGATGCTGCTATACGACACTGTAATTGCACTATCAGACTTAAATGTTTTTTTTTTTCAAGCCAAAGTAATAAATCAACTTGGAGGCTATGAGGAAATTGGGTTATTAGCGGAGCGGAAAATAGGATTGGATACTTCAACAACTTGCTAAAACAGCACTCCTGTTGGCTTGTTAAGAGTCATTTCTGTGATGACTATGTAGAGATTTCTGCCACAGATGTCAGCAGTTTACAGTGAATTTAGACTGAAAAATGAGTCAAGATTGTCAGTGTTCCCTGTCTCAACATTTCTCTGGCAGGCTGCTGCATAGTAAATATCAAGCTCTGCTATCAGTGATGAAGTGCCGAAATGTTCTTGGACATGAGTTCTTACTGACCAGTGCCACGACCTTTGACCTCTCTCAGGAGCAAATGGTAGAAAGATATGTTTTTAAAGTCAAAAAGCATCAAACTGAGGTTAAAGTTCAATATTAAGTACATTTCTCCTAATCTGTTACTGAACACACTAAACCCTGTGTAAAAACTTAAAATGCATCCAACATCATATTGATGAGGTTTATTCCGTTAGACCGTGAGGACTTTCATAAGTGTTTCTATCTCAATGAAGTCTTCAGAGGCAGCCCTTGCCTAATATCAGACAGAATTGCCAACTCAACTTGGTGGAGTGGGCAGATTCAAAGGTCTAGACTCAGGCAGCGTCATCTCTCAACTACCCAATTTTCCAAGTATATACAAACAAAATCTTCGCACAGACGAAATTATAATGTTTCACTCCAAGCCTATAGCTTTTCCTCCACTTTAATTTCTGGCAATGTAATGAGTCTACTTGTCTGAGCCTGTATGTGTTACCTGTGTCATTGTCTCCTCTCTGCCGACCCTCGTGCATGATGGACGCCACCAGACGATGAAAGACATTCAAGAATGTCGGAGCTGCGTTCAACATCACCTGAACACACACGAGAAGTAAACGGTTATACAATATGTTCCTTTTATACAGTTGTTGTCAGATTAGGAAGTAGAATGAACCTGTATTGTATGCTGGATGGTCATAATGGCACCTTTGGTTTTTTTCTGCTTGTAAATGAATGTAAAACATTAAGAATGCTTAATTAGTATATTAAATAATCTATCCATACATTAATTCTTGAACTATGTAAGGATATCCAGTATTGACATCACAGTGTATGAATAATACTAATTCACAGCTTTTATACAGTAGTCCACTCTGCCAGACCCACAAATTCATCCAGAACTTTACTTCATATTCTAGTGGTGATTGAATTGTTTCCAAAAAACAAACGTGTTGAATTATGGGATAAAAATGAGAAAAACTAATGAACATTCCAGCAGCAAGCGAGACGGTGTGCAGGAGTTGTGTCTCATTTTTATTAAAGTTGTGCCTTCCTCTGACACATCTGTCACATATTCAGGTGTGCAGAGACTTTTTTTTCAACTGTTTGAGGTTGGATTACAGGGGAATGTGTAAAAAAATGATTCACAAAATATGCAGAACAGTTCCACTTGGTGTAGTGGTGAAAGCATAAAAAAAACAGTGTCTTGGGTTTGAAGATTTCACTCTGTAAACATCAAACAGCTTCAATGAAGCCTTGCGGGAAACATAGAGTATAAATGTGATGTTGTCATTCAGTGTAGTAAAATGTTTTATACTGAGTTTAAATAAAAGTTTTAGGGTGTTAGAAACTGAAAAGAGAAACATTTTTACAACAAAACAATCCTGCAGTTCATCGATCGCATCATTTTCACTGCTCGAGCTGTAACAGAGCAGCCATAAACTTACAGCTCAGAAAATGAGTGAGGTAAAAGTTGGATTCCCACAAGAGCTACGTTTGCATTTCTGTCCCTACCTCTCCCTCTCTCTGTTCTCTATTCGAGGCCTATAGCGAGCTGAGGGAGGGATAAAGACAGAGAGAGAGAAACGAGAGGGGGATGATGTCACCAGCTCTAGTCAGTAATGGTTTCCATCAACCCAAACCCCTCGATGCCAACCTACACTGCATGCCAGCTCCCCTACCTCTCCTTCTCTCTCCACTTCCTCCCTCCTCTCTTGTCCTATCACACCTCCTCTCTCCAGCTCACTCCCCTCTTTCTCTACTTTGTCCTGAAACCTCCCTCGTGTATTGCATTCCAATCACATCTTCCTCTTTTGTTCTCCATCCCCTGCCTCTTCCCTCCTCTCTTTATCACTTATGTCTTTACTCGCTTCTCTTCCCCTATAAATGTACTCCCTTTTCTCCCCCCCCATCCCTCCCTCCTTCTCCACCGGTCTCCTTTGCCACTGTCTTTTGTCCTCACAAACATCTGATATCAGTTAGCTGATTCTTGCCCTGTTTTATTCGGTGCAGCTGGCCCCTTCAGTCCCACTCTGTCACTGTTTCTGAACAAAAAAAAAAAACAAAAAAAACTGTCAACATTTCAGAAAGCGAGAAACAAAGAAATTATCACATTAACACTATTTTAACATGAAGATGGTTGTCAGTGGGTTGGAATGTCGATTCCAATTTAAAAGTTTTACATTTCTCGTAAAGTATGTTTCTACAGGAGGAAAAAATGTTGATCTTATTTGACACAAAACACACACAAAAGCTGAAAATGTGGACATTGTGAGGTTTTCGTGCAGCTGCAGAACGACTCTGGTGAGCTGCAATATCCTTTGGTTTAAAGCGACATTCCTCTGGGACATCATGTGGGCTCAGCAGAGTTTGAGGCACGTACTGCATTCTCTGCATATCATGGATCTGAACAGCAGCCTTGACTTACAATTAACTTCATTACAAGTCACTGAACACAATCTGATAAAGCAGGAAAAACCTTTATATGATTTCACATAAAAACCCGGCACATGATGCACACTAAGGTTTTTCTGGAGGAGTTTTCATGTTCTGTTTGTCCATTGATATGTTTAGACTTCTGCAATATTGTAATATAGCTTTAATTATGGCTTTTCGGTAATTAAAAGCTGTCTTTAAACCTGCAGTGCGGAACTTTTACATATAAATGAACGTCTGTTACATTCAAGCGCTTGCCAAACGAGTTCACACAATGCTGATTAAGCCTATCACCGCCAGATAAATCTCTCTGTATTTCACAGTATACAGAGTTTTTAATCTCGTGTCGGGTTTGACATCCGCTGGCCGGATGAATCCAGCTGGCTCTCTGCTAACTTGAATGGGGATAAAATAATTGAATCGTGCGGCTCTTCTTGACTTTCCAAATGTTATCGGACTGAATGGAACAAATTCTGATAATGAAATGAGTCATTTTGTGGGGGTTGTGTGACGCTAAAGACAATTTATCCACCGTTTTACAGCTGCAACAGTAGTGACGGAGTAGGCTAGGGCTGAGCCTATGACGAAAGCACGCGTAAACAGTGTTTTTGTAATTACTCTCACTGCCAGAAGGGGGAGACAAAAGTCCCGCCCTCCAGCTTTAAGTTATTACAATTTTTTAACATATTCATAAATAAACATATTCATAATATTTTATTTTTATCGTGTGTGTAAATATCCTTTGAAAGCACCAAAGGTCATCAAGTCAATGTTACAAATAAAGACAAGTAATCAAAACTGAGGTGTTGATAAATTGTCGGCACTGCCCAGTCCTACTACCCCCGTTTGCTCCGTTCTTTTTATTTATACGCATTCCTTTGAACATATAACCCCTGATTTATTATGAATTGCTTTTTTTAAATTTATGAATTGCACCTAAAAACCCCAATCAATTTGGAAACACTTTTTTGAAGCGGTATACACTGGCAAGAAACATTTCCTTTTTCCATACATTTATACATCCCCCAGCCATTCATTCCCTCCCTCCACCCATCTGCCTCTTCATACCTGAGGATGACACTGGATGATGGCAAACAGCGTCTCATGAACGGCCAGGAACGCTGACTGGTAGACGACTGGGGTCAAGTGGTCAAGAGGCACCGACTGAAGCGCCCCAAGTACCAAGATCACATGATGAGGGTTGCTGATGAGGCCCTCTCCCTGACGCAGCAGTGATGTCATTGACATTACTGCTGGGATGGTAAAGGGAAGGGTCAGAGAGACGTCCTGACTGGACGATCTTACTAGAGACTGCAACACAGAGAGATGCGAACACAGATGTGTAGTGTAAACAAGCCAGCTATATTCTGCAAATTTCATTTCAACTTCTTAAAGCTTTCTAGGAGTAATTAATTTAAAAATAAGAATAAAAATTAAGAAACTGACAAAGCTGACAACATCGATTGTGTTTGAACAAATTATGATGAATATATATTTTGGATATTACTTTTTTATTAACTCAATACATGTTGTAAGAGAGCTGCATGTTCAAAAAAGTAGGACCTTTAAAACACTGCAATGCATTAACCATATTATGTTTAAAAGAGTATGAAAGAAATACAGAAACGATAGATGACAGGCATATGGATATAGTGAGTGTGGGTAACAGAGGACAGAACAGCATGGTTAGCATATTAAAGTACTCTGTGCTGTGTGTGTGTGTGTGTGTGTGTGTGTGTGTGTGTGTGTGTGTGTGTGTGTGTGTGTGTGTACAGTATGGTTAAGCAGATTGCCTTGTTGTCTGTGTGCTCCACCCAGCAGGCCTGATGGAAAACACATTGACCAAAAGAGCCTGAGTCGAAATTAAAATGAATAGGCATTCCAGCAGAAATCAGCAGACTGTAATTGTCATTTGGCTGCTGAATCACTCAAGACAACTGTCACATGTACTTCCAGCATGCTGTCGCTAAACGATTACTGATGTAGGGCCTAGGAACAAACTGTAAAAAGCTCTCAGAGAAAGTGTGGCACTGTTCCCTGCTTGTCTTAACACAGATGTGGTTGTACTGAGCACTTTAGCTTTCTGGTTTTCTTTCTGACTACACATCAAAAGAATAATTATTTCAATCACAATCTCAATCCGTCCAACAGGTGCACTTTCAGATTTTCTCTGAGTAGCCTTAAACACAAAGCTGGCTTCAGAGGGGCATGTTCTAAAAACATTACAGAGTGTATCCTCTTTCCAGTGATTTTAAACTAGATATGTTCATTTGTAGTAAAGGACTGGACCGACACAATACAGTTTAAATTCTTTTAGGTTGGAAGGCAGCTTTTCTTGCCAGGTTGTCTCCACCCTACCTGTTCAATGGTGACAGAGAAACTAATCTCCCTTATATACATTTCTCCTCATTACGCAAGTTAAAAAAAGAAGGGTTTTCAATCCACTAGCAGTCGTCTGTAGTCACTGAAATACTGTCACCACTCCTGAAGTTTAGATTTGAGCATTTTCAAAATAGTTCAAATAGTCAGCAAGACTGATATGACTGGTTTAGTGCTGATAACAAAATTAATTCATTAGCCTAAGCAACATCTAATCTTACAAACATGATACTCTTAGTACAAGTGCATATACATGTCTCTGAGTTTTATGTGTCTGTGTCTTGTATTTACTGTACATTCGTGTGTCTGTGTGTGTGTGTGTGTGTGTGTGTGTGTGTGTGTGCGTGCGTGCATGTCTTTCTATCTTTGAGAGAACCAATTTCAGGTGAAAACCAGCATTGTGAGGACATTTCTGTGTTGTGAGGACATTTTGGCCGGTCCTCACAAAGGGCAATTTGAGGATTAAGACTTGGTTTTCAGGTTAAGGTTAGAATTGGGTTCAGGTTCAGTTTAGGGTAAGGGTTTAGGCATCTATTTGTGATGGTTAAGGTTAGAGTAAGGGTCTGGGGAATGCATTATATCAATGAGCGTCCTCACAAGGATATAAAGACAAATATGTCTGCGTTTGTGTGTGTTTGTGTGTGTGTTTCCTCACCACCATAGTTGATATGATCTGTGGTGCAATGAGCCACAGAGCTTTAGAGGAGGGTTCAGGTAACTGACAACAGGAAAGCAGCTTAATGATGATTACTGCAGATAGCACCTCCTGGAGCAGAGTAAAGGAGGAGGTGGAGGAGTAGTGAGAAAACAGTTAATTTGACAGATATATAATGTCGCAGCAAATCGGATTCATAGTTTCAACACTGAATACAAATTTCCCAAGAGAGCTTTTCATAATAAGACAACAGTGTCGTAACACACTTGAAAGAATATCTAATCAGTTTCTGGATGTGTGAACATGCAACAACAAGACTGTTCAAGGTATTAAATTTAATCTCAGCCTCACCCTGTAGTTTCCAGCTCTCAGCTTGCCAGTGTCCAGACCTTCTCTGATCATCAGCAGCAGCAGGTTGAACTGACCTGTAGTGCTCTTCTCCACCAGGCGGCGCAGCAGCTCCTGCACAGTCGGCTCCAGCTCACATAAATCAGTCGCAGACAACCAAGGAGCTGAAGGCAGAGTGAGAATGTGTTACATTCAGTGTAATGATGACTCCTTAAAACATAAAACTCCATCCACTCCGGTAAATTTTAATACTGTTCTTAAGTGGAATTTATACTGCTTTTATCTTTTTTTTGACTGATTTGCTTGTTTGTTTTTTGCACTGATACTCTCTTCACAAAATAAGTTCCTAACTGACCTAAAATGTTAAAAATGTTAAAATTAATTAATTAAGTAAATCAGTCTATTTGATAAAGGGGTAGAAACAACAACACAACATTATGCATTACAAATATCCAGCAATGAATTCTACCTGAGGTTTATAATAATAATATATATCACAGTCCACAACCCAAAGATATTCAGTTCACTATACTGTACATATATGTAATATCCTGTCATTAAACGTATGTACATACATGTAATTCTGAACTGTTGCTAAATCTTTAGGTCTGTAAGAAAAATGTGATGTGTGATGAATTTTTTTGTTTTTTTTTCTTGTTATTTTGTGAAATTCTGTGTCTGTCTTTAAAATAATTGTAAATAAGTTACTTTGGCTTCTAACTGTGACAAAGTTAAATATGGTCAACAACTATATTAAATAGATATATGTCATATTTGTGTAGCTACTTAAACAGAAATGCTAATTTTCCTGAGCTGGCATTGAAAAAAACAAAAACCATCAGTTGTAAATTTATGTAAATATGTTCAATAAGTAGAGGTGATTTCACAAATGAATTATCGATTGTTTGTTCTTAATATGTGTCCATCTACCTGTCAGCAGTCTGTGCACATTCTGCAGTATCTGAATGTACAGCTCATCCAACTCCTTTCCTCCCTTCTTCTCCTCTCCTTGCTCTTCCTCCCTCTCTCGTCCAGTCTTCTCCACTGCTTGGTAGAAAGCCGAAAGGAAATGGAGAGAGGAAATCAGGAAGTCCATGGGTCTGGGGGCAGAGCTGATTTCTTTAAGAATCTGCTGGCAGAAACCCCGATAGAGGGTGATGTGACTCAGGGTAAGCTGGGTGCCGCTCTGCTTGTTCTCATCCTCCGCTGACAGCACAGACAGTTCACAGTTCAGCATGACAGTAACAACTTCCACAACAAAAGCTTGACTGAGGGCGGTGGCTGGCTGACCGACAATCTGCAGCTTGAGGATGGACTCAACAGCTGGTCCCAGCGAAGCGGTCGTTCTTGTGAGCATCTGAGTCAAAGTTTGATCCATTGGTTTGCTTCTTCCCAGGTTAGAAGTCATTGTCTGGGAGAAAGAGGTCAGTGATGCCAGCAGAAGAGGAACGGACAGAACAGACGCTCCAGGATCCGGTTCTGAAACAGTGGGTGCCACAATTTGCCTGCTTGCCACTTCTTTACTGGTAAGATAGGAGGCAAACTGCTCCAGATTGAGGCGAACGCTGCTGTTTCTGACTATAATCAACTGAACCAAGGATCTGATGAAGCCCTGCACTGCTTTGATCAAATCCAACCAATCAGAACTGCTTGTGGAGCAAAATCTTCCACTGCTGCTATGCCAGAGGAGAGACGACACCGCAGCCTGCAGCAGAGTGCCACCGTGGATGAGCTTTAAAACTCCTTGGAAGTTTTTACCCTCCACAAGACAAGCAAGAATTCTGAGCAGCTTCTCCAGGAATACAGCATCATCTCCAGAGTCAGGGGGGTCTGCAGCCATCTGGTCTGAATGACAGGAGGTGGAAGAGAGCAAGAAGAGAAGGAGGAGGAAAATGGATGAGAGATCCTCAGAGTTCATCCCATCTGGGTTTAGGTTTGTTAAGATTTGGAGTAAGTTTACTAGCTCCTTGGTCTGTGTGCCAGTCAGCAATGCAAACACCTCTCCAGTCTTCGAGGATGTTATTATATCCTCAACTATAGTCTCTTTTTTCACCAGTGTGGACAAAGGCTGATCCTGTCCTTTCCCTTTCCCTGCTTCCTGAAACTTCAGGAGCGTAGGACAAACTTTGGGTGCGTGTGCTGCTACGAGAACACTAAAAATCCTTTGCGTGAGGGAACAAACTGTGGCAGAGAACAGTGAAGGCAACTCAGTGAGAACGGAGCTTTGGACAAGCTGTGAAGATAAGAGGGAGATAGTCAGACAGCCATCTTTGCCTCTGTCTGTCTGTCTGCTGAGCAACGATCCGACAAGTACGTTTGCCACACAGCCAACATCTTCTCCGTTCAGGTGGGGAGCAATCAAAGGCAAATTAGACGTGACAAGATACCAGTGAGCTACAAGATAGGAGCTGGCATTCACGCTGTCTATCTGTCCGTCCCACACCTGCTCTCCATCCAGACTCCCTTCAAGCTCCTCTTTAGCTAAAATAAACTGGGCTGCCCTGTTAAGCAGTGCTGCTGTGCTTTGCTCTGTGAGTAAGGGGGTATCTAACATAACTTTTTTCATCTGTTGCAGAGTGAGGAGCTTGAGCAGCAAACAGCTCATGGGGCTGCAGGTGGGGGAAATGACAGATTCTTCTATCTCACAGGATAGAAGACTCTCTATATGTGTTAGGAGAGGTCGGTCTTCAGTCTCACTTTCAGCTTCTGTCTGGGCTGAGTCAAGAGATGTATATTTGCTACAGTGAATATGAAAGAGTGTGTCCACTTCCACCCAGGTGTATCTGAGGAGGAGAGCAGCCTCCTGGGTCTTCTGTTTCCACATTATCCTCATTTCAGAGTCTGACAACTTCTGTGACTCTTTGTGGTCTGAATTCTTTTTGCCTTTCCTTGGAGTTCCTTTAACTGAACTCATATTTGTTTTTACAGCTGTCTTTTCTGCTGACAACAGCTGCAGCAAGTCCTTGACTACCTTCTGCATCTCTTCCATCAGGCCTCGACTCTGTCTGACTAGAGGAAGAGGAGAGGCATTGTCAAGAGTCTTCAGGCTAAATAAAACAGCATGAAGGAGCTGGCTGAGGGAGAAGAGCTTCAGGGATGCACAGTCTCTCTCTTGATCCACCTTCACTTCATCATCTCCTCCTCCATCAATCTCCATCTTCTCTGCCTCTCCGTCCTCCTTCACCAGGTCAGGTAGAATATATCTCCTGATGCTCTCTAACACTAATGAGCAGATCTCTAAGCCCTGGGAAGCGGGTGTGTCCAGAAGACAGGTCCTGAGGGAGGCAGAGATCCCTTCAGACAGCAGAGGAGGTCGGAGGTCATCCATAGCTGGCTGACAGATCACAGACAGGAGCTCAGAAAAGAGGCGTGGCAGCTGGCGGAGCTTGGTGTAGGTCTGGAGGAGGCTACACACCGTGAGCTGTTGGGGAAACAAACATCTTCAGTCAAAAATATTTAATTACCAGTCATGTTGCATTTTTTTTTAGCATTTACTGTTTGAAATGTGCAATGAAATATAAGATTGATTGAATCAAGACCTGTCTGGCACGTTGCACTCGTGCTTCCATGCAGTCAGCGTTAACCCAGGCTGAAGACAACAACTGGTCCAGGTCTGGTTCAAGAATCAGATGGTTAAGACTCAACAGCACCTTCAAACAGCGGTACCATGCTGGAATGCTAAAAGACAAAATAGGAAAGTTTTTCACTGTTTGACCAAGGAGATTTCTACATGATGAGAAGTTAACATGACAAAAAAAACACTTGATCCACATCTAGAGGAGTTGTTTTTATTCCCTAGAACACAAACAAGGAGGTAGTGAACACTTTATGTTACCTTGGCTGTGCTTGATTGAAGAGCATTTGTCCCAGCGCTCTGTAAAAGTTGAGTTGCACCTCTTTGTGTCTTATCCTGTCTGCTGCTACGTTATAAATATCAGCTGACAGAGCCTGGCTCAGTAGGGACTCCACAGCCAGAAGGGCCAGACTCCAGCTTTCTGGGGAACAAAGGGAGGCTGGGGGAGACTTCTGCCCAGAGGACACAGAGACTGTCTGGTCATCTTTGGCAGGTGAGAGTGAGTGTCCATCCAGACCCACATCCAAGACCGGGACCAATCTGGTGAGAAAATAGAAACACAGCATCCTCTGCTCTTCCTCGCTCTCTCTGCTGCCTTTTCCGTAGCTTTCAAGACAGAACTTAAACAGCAGAGACAACGCGTTCGACTTCACAGAGTAGAATAGTGGCGGCTCACAGTAGCCCTCGGCGCTCAGTTTGCCAAGTATAGCACTGACTGGCTTCAAGGGGCCTTTTGCCCCTCCAGGACCACGCTTCCCAGAATCCTCTTTGGATGGAAAGAGCTCCTCCTTGTAGGACGTCAGGTGCTCGGAGGGGAAAAGAGCTAACTGAAGGATCACGTCTATCTTGACACGGATGTCTCTGCACAGCTGCTGACGGAGACGCAGATGTGTGTGAGAAGGTGAGTGTTCACCAGAGGTCAGCAGGTGTCTGAGGAGCACCAATGGCTGGATCAGCTGGTTGGTTACCAAAGTAAAGACTCTGTTGGGATTGGCTTGTTGTCGCTGAACTGACAAATAACATGATAACACCTGGAGCAACACCTCAAACAAATTAGCCAAACCGAGTTTTTCCTTTGGCTTGGAAGGGGACTTATCAGCATCTAACAGTTGGTGATCTGGAGGACTTTCAGTCATCAGCTCAGTTTGGGAAGAGTCCAAATCGCTACCAGGCTGAGTTTGAAGACACTCAGTTGCAGGCTGACAGGATCCGGTGAGCACCGGCTGCTGTAGCTCACGACAGGAAAGGGAGCAGAATTTGGCCAGCAGGTCGACCATGAGCTCGTATTTGGTGGTGAAGACAGATGAGAGAGCAGGAGAGGAGAGAATGCCCCGACACACACTCAGCAGAGTGGACACACAAGCTGGAGGTCCAGTGGCAGCACGTGAACACTCCTGAAGTCGGTCGAGCAGCAGCTAGAGGCAAACAGGGAAAAAAAGTGTCGGTGGAAACTCCATCTATCATTCTCAGTTATTTCAGCACACAGCCTTTAGTGATAATTAATCTTCTTGAGTGCGAATGTGCTACAGCCAGTGTCTAGTATGTGATTATCAAGTGAACAATCACATACAGTTGTATATTATGGCAGTATTGGGATTACAATTGTTTATGCAGCCGTTTCTTTGTTTTGCTTTTTTGTGAACAGAATGATTGAAATATGCACGTTGTTTTTCACAAAAAGTAGTGACTCTAATCAATCACAATTACTGACAGGACATTAAGAGGCAATCTCAAAAAGTTAAATGACATTTTAGAGTTTTGTTTTCTACGCCACCAGTATTCATGATATACTGTTAGTTGGTGCATGTACAGTGTATTTTTGACCCATAGATTTTGTCATATTTGCAGAGGTCCCACAACAACTTGATAAAAGACACAGAAAAGTTGCACAAATAATCAACAATAAATCAGAACTGTGTTTCTGCATTAAAGACACTATTCTTTTTCTTTTTTTTAAGAACGTATATATGTTATTTTTAAACACTACTCTTTAACTGTGGACACACCTGTGCCATGTTGAGCCTCAGGCTGACGGTCTTGCCCTGCTTGAGAGGAGTGTGGAGCTTCCTGCTGTGAAGCAGATCATCAAGATAACACCACAGGCCCTCCAATACATTTTGGGAAAAATCGACCTTTTGATTATACCAGCCTGTCAGAGCATGGGTGCACCAGTCCAACAAGACCTACGGAGAAAGAAGATCAAGACACACGTGTACAGATAGATGGTAGAAATCCTTAATGTGCTTTTTAAATGAATTTTAACAGACACCGTGCTTCACTGTTGATCAGCTATGGGGAGAGAATTTTTCATAAACTTGTCAACTAAATGACAGAAGAACAATCAACAAGTAGATAAGATAGCACTTTACAAATCCTGAATCCCTAAACATGGTCAAAAAGTATCATCACCGTCACATGAGGACATAAATATCATGTAACACAACTCGGCCTGTTACCTGCTCCTTGTTGGGCAGCAGGCACTGAGAGGAGATCCAGGCAAAACGTGCCAGCTTCAACTTGTCCTCCCATGGAGTCTGAGGACTCTTCAGTTTCAGATGGATACCTGAGTAGATGGCAGCCATCGCTGCAGGAGATGCTGCTTCACAAGCCTAAAGAGAAGGGCAGGAGGAGAGAGGTCAGAGCTGCAGGGAGGGAATAAAGCATAGAGGGGAAGATAAGAAAAACATACTGGGAGCCTAAATACTGGTCAGATGGAGTGGTGATCAGTGTGGGATTCATTTCATCATAGTGATACATTAATATATTAGTATTACTGTATCAGACTTTTTTTTTTAGAGACTGTATTTATTTGGGTCCCAGACTAAAACATAAGTCAGTCATGCAGCAAGTGCAAGGCAAGGCACTTATACAGCACATTTAGTTACAAATTAACTCAGTGTGCATAACTAAGGAACAGAACAAGGACAGACTACAACGGACAGTCAGGTCTGCAGAAAAGATAATTGGTGCTGACCTGCCCACCATTTAAAATCTGTACACCTCCGGAGTCCGGAGGCAGGCAGGGAAAATCACTGCAGACCCCTCACACCCTGGACATAACCTGTTCTACCTTCTCCCCTCTGGTGGGCGCTACAGAACACTGCACACCAAAACCACCAGAGACAGAATAATTTCTTCCCCCTCGCTGTCACACTTATGAACGGTTCATTCAATGTGGCACTGTGCAATAGCCCTGAAACACTATAATACCCACTGCACCTACATATTATATGTTTGCTATGTTTTGTTTAGTTTAAAATACAAAATGTGAAATACATTTCACTTCCTACTATATGTATCTCAGCACTCTTTGCACTCTTCACTTCTTTGCATTGTATATAGTCATTCCTCGTGTATATTTCTAAAGATTGTTGTTATTTTGTGTAAGTACATTGAGAGCCACTAAACTGGGGTCAAATTACTTGTATGCGTAAACATACGCCTACTTAAATAGAGTAAATAATCACAAGGCTGAGGACGCAATAAGTGTTTTTGACACAGGTCATCGGACAATTTGTTCCCAGAGCTACAAGACAAGTAGATCTTATTCCAGCTTAGTTACATCTTCTTCTTATACTAGTACAGCTGAGACTGAGCCCCCCACACACGTATGACCAGACTTTGCAAAGCTAACAGCTCCCTACAGTGTGACACATATGTTGGTGGACAAAGGTATTAACATTATTTCAGAGATGACTTTACACCTGTGTGAAAACTGAATGTCTTGTCTGTTCGATTCCCACAATTAAAATGAATTTAACGCGAACGGCAACTAGCTGGATAGCATATCTCTGCTAACGTAGTTAATGAGCCAATACTGGAGGCTGCTGCTCGTCGGCACGCAAGAAAACCATAACTGACACAAAAATTGAAATAAAAAGAACAGTTACATGCAGTTGTTAAAAACGTAACTCATTCGACTTACGACTTTTCAATTTGCACGTGTCTCCTGTTTTCACGTTAGGACGAACTTTCAACTTTCACCCCGCCGGCCAGGCAAAAGCAACAGATAGCTGATCGAAATAATCAGCCAATGGTTGGCTCCACTATCAACCAAATATTCGCTCATAGCTGGTAGAAATTATAAATGAATTATATTTAATGGAGGTTTCGCGGATGAGGGTGAAATAAATACATTTACAGATAAAATAAAAAAAACATGACATATGATTGCCGTTCGTAGAGAAGATTATTTTCAGCTAATATCCTATGTCACCCTATTCTTTGGTAACATATTTTATGACCTTTACAGAAATATTAGCCTTTTTTCTCTTTGCGTAAAAAAATATTATAAATTTCTTTTGACATCTTAAAAAATAACAATTCACAAATCGCTAATGGCTGGGCGATAGAACGATCTGGGTTTGCTTGGTTACGCCTTTGGAAGTTTGCTAATATCAGCCATTGAATTTCCCCGTTGGACAGGAGCGGTCGTGTGTACGTTATGCGAATCAGGGTCACCTTTCCTCTTTTAACCTCTTTCTTTGGGGGCGTGTTTGGTTTACTTCTGAGAGTGATTTGGGGGTAAGTCGGTCTTCGGCAGCTTTGTGACTCCACTCCAGCCGCCTGCCAGCCTGATACTGAGCGACAGATGACAGTGACAGGCAGGGTGTTGTTAGCTGCTCGGTGATAAGAGATAAACTGGGTGAAGGCGGCTGTCACGCGCAGATAAAACGGATAATAACGGTCAAAACTCGACAATGTAGTGACAACAAGCTCTACAGCGGCTCTGCTATGTTTACGGTGCGTTTACCCAAACAGCTGGGGGACTAAAATGTTTCTCCGAGTGGACTTTCTTGAGAAGAAACACTTCGACACTTGAAAATTACTGAACCGGATCACTCGGGCAAATCGTTTTTTTCATATTTGTCAACTTTAGTTAGTATCTCAGACAATGAGGCTTTTAATTCGCATGTCACGGTGCACACACGGAGGGGATTTATCCAAACTCAAGCCTCCACAGTCCGGAGTGTTATGGCTGGAGTACCGCCGGACCCTCTCTGCTGCCCTCCGGAGGAAGAGACAACCGACCGGAGCCAGGTGCTCAGCTCCTCCGACACCCGCCTTCCGCCTCTCCTCACCGGGGCCCTTCATGTCGGTCCTGCCCTGCTACAGCCCTCTCAGAGGTCTCTCTTTACTCTGCTGCTCACACACCTCCAACCCAGCAGACAGAGCACGGACAGTCTCACACACATCTGTTGCCTTTGCAAGCTCCTCTGCAGCCTCCTCACCCACTCCATCCGGATCAGTGAAGACCCAGCCAGACAGAGACCGCACATCGACCACCGTCCCCCTGGAAGATGTTAAGAGGATATTGCGGCTTGCTCACCCTGAGAGATTGAGACTGGCAGGTAAACCTGTGTACCAAGATATTGAGTCCCCCCTTTCTACTTACCTGTCCCCTTACATCACCACACTCAAATAAAAAACTCAGTCTTTCCTTGTAACAGAAAGAGAGCTGTCAAAATGTTAAAAGCTTTCACATTACTGGTAAAACACTTAATTTCACCTCACCATTTCAAGCATAATTTCCCATTAAAAGAAAAAATGGAGAGTATCTGCACACTAAGTAGTAAAGTTTACTTTTTTTTAGACCAATAAACATTTTGGGAACTTTAATTCAGTATGAGGATACTCTGCATTTTTTCCTTCCATGGCTCTGTTATCTATCTTACACCTCGCCTAAATATAGGAGAGGATATACACATGACTACCTTTCTGCAGCATCATTTCCCCATTACCTCACAGAGGTATGATTTTGATTTAGTAGCTAAATCTTATTTCTGCTTGTTACAGTAGGGGTTGTTTCCTGTTTTTTGAGCAAGTTTTGTTCACGCTTTTCTTTCAAAGTCAGACAAAGTATAAAATGAAAATATTAATTTAAGAGAAATGTAGACTGGAGGATGTAGTCTTGACATTTCTCAGGCCTCCCCTCAGCTCCCTCAACTTTCTATCTGGCAGGTGGATGTTTGTTTGTTTTTTCTTCTAAAAAAGCAAGAGGTGAAAGCTGCCCTGCTTCTGTCAGCTGTTTCTGATGTTCCTTTGGAGAGCCCTGTTAATGTACTTAATACAAAAGTAATTGGAGTTTGCTGGTACACATTTTCCTTATTTGAAGTAAAGACTTCCTTTTATAAATGCCAGTGCTGGTGCGTTTTTCCCACAGTCATTTTATCCTTGTTTTGATCGATGTCTTTCTCTGTTTTTGTCTTATCTGTTCCTTCCTCCACCCCAGCTGCTCTAGGCTTCCTAACTGTCTCCAGTGCAGTAACCATGTCGGCTCCATTTTTCCTGGGTAGAGTAATTGACACCATTTACACCACTGGAGCAGACACAGAGACCATGACAGCCTCCCTCACATCGCTGTGTATCATGCTGACAGGAGTGTTCCTGTGCGGCGGGGCAGCCAACGCTGCCAGAGTCTACCTCATGCAAGCCTCAGGTGAGACCAGGAGGGAGATTAACTCTACAGGAGCACATTAAGACACACAGTCACCAAAAAAAGCAACAAAAGACATTCGACTAATGCCTCTTGTCGTCTCCCTTCAGGCCAACAGATTGTTCGTAATCTCCGTACCTCCGTCTTCTCCTCCATCCTCAGACAGGAAGTGGCATTTTTTGACAAGAACAGGACCGGTGAGCTTATCAACCGGCTCTCTGCTGATACAACCGTGGTGGGCCGCTCAGTCACAGACAACCTGTCAGACGGTCTGAGAGCTGTCGCCCAGGCAGCTGCTGGCGTCAGCATGATGGTGAGTACGTCGGCTGTGATTTGTCAGGGCAGGATTGAGAGAGAAATCAACAAGCATCCTGTGGGATGGATTTATAACTTGAAATGAAGGTTATAATATTAAACTACCGATGAAAATGGAATATTTTGAACTTCAAGATAATTATTGTGAATTAAGGACACAGTAAATGTTCTATTAGCCTGTGAAATCATTATTTCTTCACGAATGTGTCGACTATTTTGATGATAGCCAAAATAAACTGATATCAGTCTTACTTTTATGGATAAGGAAGCATGCGAAATGTGGTCTTAACCTAAAATGTCACATGTTTGCAGTCATAAATGTCCCAATTGTTTATACAAATGATGTATTGGTCACTTACGGCAGTCAGTTGATAACAGAGTAAAATGTGTGTGTAGTGTAGAGCAGTAAGGAGTAAGGATAGGATGTAATAAGGAAGTAGTTGTTATTTTCTTGACAACTTTTGTTTGTGTCTTTCCCTATTGTGTTGTCAGTATGTGAGCTGAGGGTTTCCCTGAACTTAACACTTTGTAGACTGGACTGTAGGACTGTTGGGAAACAGGTTTACAAAAACACTTATCAATACAAGGAAATGAATAGATTCAGTAGAAAAAACACCACACCCTAACCACACTCTGTGGTTAATTTGAGGCACTAAGCGTTGCGTGTGTGTGTTTGTTGTTGACCAACAGGTCTGGTAACTGATGGTAACTTTGTCTTCCTCTACAAAACAGGAATTTTTCTAGTTCCATATTTGGCGCCTGCATGCTCACCACAGACTTTTCATTTTCCTTACAAGGAAGTTTAATGGTTTCCTGGTGTAATGAAGGTTCAAGGAAATGAATGGAAATAATTCCTGTAATTTCTTGTTAAAGCCATTTGGTGTGAATTACAGTTTTTTTCTGTCTTCCTCCTCTGTTCCCCAGCTTTTTTTTCTCCCATTTCTTTTTTTTCCATTAACTCTTCTACTTTTTCTTCTTTCTCTCCTCCTCCAGTTCTACGTCTCCCCGACTCTAGCAAGCTTTGTGTTGCTAATTGTGCCTCCTGTGGCCGTTCTTGCTGTGGTCTACGGCAGATACCTTCGCTCCATCTCCAAACGCACTCAGGATGCTCTCGCACAAGCCACACAGGTACAGTGCACAGAAACACACGGGAGTAAAGAGCTGAGAAGTGGGGGGGTGGGTTGTATAGGAAATATGGGCAGGACTTTGAACACCATGGTGATAATTTTTTGTTTTATGATCAGATTTTTGTTGGTAGTTGCTCAACAGCAGGGATTAATAAGTTGCTGTTTGAGGATGTGGTAAAAACAAGGAAGCTGTGACAAAATAGCATTGCAAAGTAGTTGTGTCCATAAACTCATTTTATTAATAATGTTGCCTTTAGATGATTTAGCTTTATGCTGAAAACAGCAGTTCATATTAGTGGCATCTCTTGTTTATCTGATTAAACTGCTGCACTGCCTCCAGTATCTTAATCACACTGCAAATAGAGACAATGTTCTATGTCGGTAGTCAATGTGTGTATATGTGTACAGTTGGCAGAGGAGCGCATCAGCAACCTGCGGACAGTGAGGGCTTTTGGTAAAGAGCTGTCAGAGGTCAACTCGTACACACAGAAAGCAGATCAGGTCCTCAGCCTGGCCAGGAAGGAGGCTGTACTACGAGCTGGCTTCTTTGGAGTGGTAAGTGTGTCTGTATGTGTGTGTGTGTATGTGTGTGTGTGTCCTGTTACTGATGCAAACCAAATCCACTGTTAGCAAATGACCAGTTGCACAAACGCTTCTTCTTTTGCCACGCCTGTATATGACGGATGTTTCACCATTAAAAAGTGTTATCCAATCTCCTTGGAAATCAGACTTGTGCACTTAGTCTGACATCTGTGTGCCTTTTTCATATGTGAATTTGTTGCTAAGATAAGATAACATCAGGCTTTAATTAATTATATCAATCATTGTGAACAAACTATTAAAAACATTTCAGTAAAATGCAGTACAGTTCATCAGCACTGGAAACTGCAGCCTCCAAAATGACCATAAAATGTAATCAACATCTATCCAACACAGTGTCAGCAAAAACCATAAGCTGGAAGATAAGATAATCAGTCATTGTAGGGATATTAAATTGGATTCAATTTAGCTAACTGTATCTAATAAACTGGCAAATCAGTATGTAGTTCTCATCTGATTATTGTTGAAAAATTTTTTTTCTCTTTCTGCCGTCAAAATTGCACTGCTGGTGTCAGTGTGTGTAATCTGTGTGTTTCTTTATTTCACACATATTGTTTGTCAATGTTTCAGGTGAATAATATTCCAATTTGTCTCTTTTCATGCTCGGTGAATTTTATTTTGTAACACACACTGATATCAAATGATACTGGTGGCAAGACGTGTCCAGTTACCCTATCCAGCTGGTGCCCATATGGGCTGTAATCAGTTTAATCAGTTTAATCAATCAGTCAGAGAGTAGCAATAACGCCAGATGTTATGATAAACAAATAAGTGTGTGTGTGTGTGTGTGTGTGTGTGTGTGTGTGTGTGTGTGTGTGTGTTTCAGACTGGTCTCAGTGGTAACATCATGATCCTGTCGGTGCTCTACAAAGGAGGCCTGCTGATGGCCAGCCAGCACATGACTGTGGGAGAGCTCTCATCTTTCCTCATGTACACCTTCTGGGTGGGAATCAGTATTGCAGGTAACACACACACACACACACACACACAATCACACACACGTAGATTTATTCACACTTTATTATTTATATGAACTTCCTTATCTATACTGTTAATGTCTGAGTTGTGTGTACTGGTCACGTGGTGGCTAATAGCTTCTTCTGTGTGATGTGCAGGTCTGAGTTCGTTCTACTCGGAGTTGATGAAGGGTTTTGGAGCAGGAGCCCGACTGTGGGAGCTGATGGACAGAAAGCCTGAGTTTCCACTAAATGGTCAGTATTCACACACACACACACACACACACACACACAGAGGCAGGAGAGTTTTATCTCACTACACTCGTGCATGCTCAGTTCTGTCCCATAAACCCATTATTAACATCTGCGTTTAGAAAACAATAATATTTTGAATATTAATATTTCATAATTGTATAAAGTGTATGGTGGGGCATTTCACATCTATAGTTTTAACGTTTATAACTAGATGTACAGTATATTCACTGTCAGTATTGTATTATTATTGCAAAACATGGAGGTAAGTCTCATCAAGTATCAAACATGTTTTGCCTTGAATTTGTGCCTATATTTGTCTACGCATATAATAACCATTATGTATAGTTCACATTTCATTTTTGCCTCATTTACCTCTCTATTCTATCTCTATTTACTTAATTTCTCCTCATATTTTATTACTGTATTAAATCAATCAAGAGTTTGTCAAGTTAATCTAAATAACCATTCTATTCCTCCAAAGAGGGCCTAGTTCTTCCTCTAGACCAGCTGAAGGGCCGGTTGGAGTTCTGCGATGTCTCCTTTGCCTACCCGACCCGTAAGGAGGCTCCAATCTTCCAGAATCTCAGTCTGCTGGTCCCGGCTGGCACTATCATGGCTATTGTGGGACCCAGTGGGTCTGGAAAATCAACTCTGGTGTCACTGCTGCTCAGGCTGTATGACTCAGATGCTGGTGAGAGCAGACTTGTCTCCTTTTGTCTCCTCCCTCACCCCATTTACATCAACCAAAATCTGTTATTAAAAAGTATGAGACCATGTCAAGTGGTGGTTTTATCTCTGTGAATAATCTCTCTTCTGCAGGTGTCATCACTATAGATGGCCATGACATCAGGGATCTAAATCCCTATTGGCTCAGAAGGCACATCGGGACTGTCAGCCAGGTAAGAAAAGCGTTTACAAGCATTTCCCTACAGTTTTATTGTTATAGTATTTATGGGATTCAGTGTTAAGAAGAAAGTTTTGAATTTACATTCGGACAGTTTGTATTTCAGTTTATGCAATTTCAAAGTGTAATATGTTGAGAACCATAAGATTATGTCAGTCCTTCTCACATGGTCCCTCTCCTCCTCCCACTTCTCTCCCAGGAGCCGGTGCTGTTCTCTTGCTCTATTAGAGACAACATAGCGTACGGTGCAGTGGACCAAGATGCTGTGACCACAGAGGACATCTACAGAGCAGCCAGAGTGGCCAACGCCTACGATTTCATCCAGGCTTTTCCCAAGGGCTTCGACACTGTGGTGGGAGAGAAAGGAGTGCTGTTGTCAGGTGAGAGAAAGAAACACATGAAGGAACCCTGCACCTCCAACAGTCGGCTTTCCTTGAGTTTTAGTAGGGTTGACAATACAGATATTTTTCATAATACAGATTTTCATCTGGTAATCACTCTCACATGGTTGTAATTATATATCGTGTTGGGAAGGATTCTTGTTTAGTCCTTTTAAAGTTACCATATCAAAATCATTCATTCATGTTAATTTTATTACTTTAAAACAAATTTAGTTTCACATTTTTGAAAGATGACACCACCTATTGTTTAAAAATCTTTTTATAACTATGACTTCAAAAGATTTTCTCAGTAGTAATCCTCTTTTACACTTTTTCATAAAGTGTGTTTATTCTTTTTGTGTGTGTCACTTAGTAGAATAATTTTTAATTATCTTTAAAACCTTTCTATTAACTACCTGGTTCCGTATATTACAGTAGACACATTTTTAGATATTTAGACATAGTGTTTTTTGTGCATACATGGTTAACCTGTGTGTGTGTCTCTCAGGGGGTCAGAAGCAGAGGATAGCCATAGCCAGAGCTCTGCTCAGGGTAAGTACAGCATCATTTGTTTTACTTCTGATCAACATTCAGAGAAAGCACAACCTGTCATCTGCAGGCAACATTTGTCATTCATTAACCTGGATCCAAAACTGGATGTTCCTGTCATTTATCATTGTCTGTCACCATTAGCGTCTAATCATTCTGTTTACTTAAACACACTATTTGTGCTCTGTGTCCTCAGAATCCTAAGATCCTGCTTTTAGACGAGGCTACAAGGTGAGAGACACAAAGACACGATTGTTTATAAAGAACTGTCATAAAATCTGTATCCATGTAAATGAGTCTGAAAATTATGAATATGCATTTAGAAACTGTTTTCCATTGTGTTTGTTAGAGATGCATTTTTGAGTATTTTGTGAATGAAAATCCTAAAAAACCTTTCTTCAGCGCGTTGGATGCAGAGAATGAGTTTCTGGTCCAGGAGGCTTTGGAGCGTCTGATGGAAGGTAATTCTCTTTTCTTTCTCTCCCTTTCACATTACACTCACTCAAATATAATAGAGCTAAAATTAAATACCGCTTTTTCTTCCCTCCTCTTATTGTTTCCTGCCCTTCTCATCCAATCATCAGGGAGGACAGTCATGATCATCGCTCACCGTCTTTCCACAATCCAGAACGCGAACGCTGTCGCCGTGCTGGACCAGCACCGTATAGCTGAGTGTGGCCAGCACACAGAGCTGCTAGGCAACAGACAAGGACTGTTCAGGAAACTGATGGAGAAACAGGCTTTTCTGCAGGAGGAACAGAAACGAGCCCTGCGCTGAGAGGAGACAAGTGGATGAAAACGAGAGAGTGAATAAGAGGTGAGATTAATTGTGAGCTTTTCACCAGAAGGGGTTGAAATGTCCCCCGTGCTGAGAGACAGCAGGGGTGAGGATGAAGGAACAAAAGTTTTTTTTTTTCCTGGAATTACAGATGGATAAAAGCAGAAGCACTGGAGAGAGAGGAGATGGGATTTTCTTAAACGCTGCAAGTGTCCTTTCACTACTGACACGACTGAGTAGAATAACATAAAGAGCTATTTTGAGAGGACAAACAGAAATCCACAGTGAAGACCTAAGAACTGAAACATGCATTAGCTAGTTACTAGAGATGCTTCGTTTTGGAAAATATTTAACTCTACACTGAGGGAGGAAGACAGAATAAGAGGCTGAAAGTAAAACGGATGCTCGTCACACTGGAAGCACATGGCCGACATGTGACTCAAGTCGCTGCCACGGTTTTGTGGAAAATCCCAAATCATGTAAATGTGTAAATGTAACAGTATGAGTCTGGTGCAAATGACAAATCTCTCCTTCATTCTCCACTAACTAAACCAAAAACAGTCTGATGTGGCACGTAAAGCACTGCTAAGTATGTATTTGTGTATGTATTTCTACTTCTGTCTATGTATAAGTGATTTTGTTTTTACTTGAAGCTCACACACAGAGCCTTTTACAGTCATTTAAGGTTTAAACAGGCCAATTGAAGCAACTAAACATGGTGTTTATACCATAAGCTGAACACTATTCTGTCTGCTGAGGTGCTACACACGTAAAAAAAAATCATTCTTTTTTTACAAAGGTCTTGGTCTTAGTGAATCATATTTATGTTGGGATTGGTTTGCTAATGCATTTAGACTCATTTAGTCTCTCCTCAGTTTTTCTTGCCTGGAACTACAAGTTTACCATCTCATACTCTGGTGAAAATGTGAACAGTCACTTAGGAAAGTTGATTGAGGCTCCGTAAGCAGCTTCTTTCCTGGAATAGGAGGTGGAGGAGGAGGAGGGTACGGAAGAGATGTCATCAAAGTTTGTCAAATGTGCAGCCTGTCTGCATGTCATGTTCACCCCTCTTGTCCAAAATCAAAAGTTCCTTCATAGTTTTCTCTTCTCTCCATAAAATTGACCAGCATAAATCTGAATGTAATCTTAGTCAACTGTGTACTACATAGTTTTTAACACTGGGTCTGACAGTCTGTGACATAACTGCACCTCCATGCTGGTGTTTACAGGATGTGTACCTAGCCAGCATTCAGTTTCACATAAACAGCTCTGAAGCCTCGTACTTGTTAGCCACAGTGCTGTTAAACCAGATAAACATTATAACTGGCTTCAAGAGCTCGACTAAGAAGTCAAGATTCTACTCGGTAAATATTTAGTTTGTAAATGCCCACTTCATCACTCAGGAGGAGTGTAGACAGGAGGACTTTTTTCCTTGTTTAGTCAATCATGTAAATGCCCTTAGTCTGAATTTCCCACAGCTCCTAAATATTGGGTTGTTTCTGGCACTGCAGCTAGGAAATTTAGCCACATGTTGATGCTGAGTTTTTTTTCTAATAACCAAAAAAAATAAAAGAATTTAAGTACAATTTTTTTTGGTTTTTGAGGCTGACATTTGTAGAAAGTAGCTCAGTTTTTAGTTGCTGCATTTAAAAGATCATTTTAAGGACTTTTTGGCTTTTTTGATGCACTTTTGCATGAATTCAACAGGCTAATGAAGAACAAAAAGAGGAAAATGTAACTGCGGTTGTGTGAAGTTTGTCGTGGTCTAGTCATTTATCTTTAACCTTTGCAGATGTCTGATTAGAATCTCTAAGCAACAACAAGTAATTATGTACAGCATGTTACACACAAGGGCACTTAGAAATGACAACATATTATTTGAATCTGTCACAATAGTTTGTTTCTGACACACAGATTTCTAAACCAGAGGTTAGATGGCATGTTGGAGGCACATCAGTTAACTCTAATAATTGCAGAAATATAACATCATATAATCAACAATCTTTTTCACATAACATTTATTTTCTTCAACATGTGACTAAAAAGATCAAACTGCAAACTTGTCTACATTTCTCTGAAGGTCTGTGCTAAGGGCAACATTTATTTGTTTTATTTTTGACAAGGATTATAAACTTGAATCATCATGAATGTCAGTTTTCATCAACTATTTGAAGGCAGTGATACATAGAAAACTCCAAAAACAGAAACGGATCAGTGTTGATGGTATTTGAACAATGGATGGTGTCAGAATTAATGAATGCAACAACAATAATCAGTAATTGGCCAATGCAATAGTCTCATAATGTTGTCTGTGTACAATAGTCATCATTTCTGGTGATATATATTTATTTATTACAGTTTATAGACTGTATGTCAGCAGAATTCGACCTCTGTGCTTTTTATCAGTTCATATATTACTTACAAGATGATTTATTATGGAGAGTTTTTCTGTATTTCTTGTTATTTCACCTAAAAGGCAACTAGTTTTTACTTGAATCACAACAGATTTTTATGTCCTTACAACATGTTGCATTTCAAATTTTACTTAAAATGAGCAACATGATGAACAAGGACGCGTCCAAACATTTTGTGTTTTGGTAAAATGACCAAAGTCCATAAAAATGTTTCTATAAAGATGAAATGTGCCCCCTCACCTCATGTCGCCTCTCACTCCGGACTAAAGTTAATGCTGAAGGTGTGTGAAAGCTCGTCAGATGATGATGAATCTGTGTCAGACTGTTGGGGACTTATTTTGTTTAAAAAGTGTATGTCATGAGTCCTAAATAATATATAAAACCTAAATGATGTATGATAGATTTTTAACCATTGTGTGTTTAAATTATGGTACTTCTATGTAAAAGAATAAAGTGAAATATTAATAGGTTTTATTTGTCTGAAGATGGTTTTGATGTTTCAGATGCAATTAAACATTCATTTTTCTAATCTAGATCACATTTATGATTCACTTTAACACTTTTACATTTGCTGTAACGCAGTTTTTCCTTCTTAACTTTCTCATAAGTAACCCTGTGTGTCCCTGCAGTGACTCAAGCTGTCAGTAGGTGGTGCTGTTGCTTCATACTCAGAGCAGTCGCTGCAGGTTGGTGGGATCAATGTACATTCAGTCCATCCCACTAAAATAAAACCTCATGGTAATGATGTGAGTAATGTGTACTCAGCTGTTGGGAGGTTGTGTTGAATGTTGACAGTGTGGTGAGCTGCTCGTGCCAGAAGCTAAACTGGCAGCATCAGAGGACTCCGCTCACTGTCCCCTCTGCTGGCACACAGACAAATGAAAATGATATTGATTTATCCTCTCTTGGGGGTGCTTGTGTCACAGGTTTAAGACTATCAAGCTTGATCAAGTTTAAATCTACCAGTTCAGATATTTGAAAGAATATTCAGATTTATATTTGGTGTGAGACAAAAATTAAGTCAGACAAAAGCACAAGAGGCGAGGCCATGCTGTAAAATACAGCTCAGTTAGAACAATTGGAAATATTTTATGAATAATACGGTTTCTGTGGAGTATTTGGTCCCTGTTTGTGATCATTAAGCTAGCAGCTGGCTCATGGAGCTGATCAAGTGGTGCTCGGCCCTGCGTGGGTTTCCAATTCCAACTCCATGTGCTACAGCTCCCCTCACTTGTCTGTATCCACCCGGTGCTATTTGAGGAACTACTGGAGATGAGGCTCTGACCTTTTTCACTACAATATTACAGGACATTTTGGTTTATTACTTGAAAACATTAAACAAATAAGTGTTTGTTTGCTCATTAAATGGGGACCTAAGATGTGCAATTAGTAGCTTGGCCCAAAATGCATTAAGTTCAACCTGCATTTTGGTTCAGTTCAATCATGCCTCACCATCATGGCTGGAAACCATGCAGAGGAGCTCAGAAAGCTTCTAGCAACATTAAACAGAAAAATAAATGAAACAACAACCCACCACTACACGGGAAAAGATGCACATCAGCAGGTTTCATCTATGATTTGTATGTAAAACATACTTGCTCATCAGGGTTCACGCTCCCACCTTTGAGTGTGACAACACTCTCAAAAGAAAGACCTTCCACTACAAATCAAAAGAAAATATCATTTTTCTTTAGCATATGGACAAGTCTAACCAAGAGAGTGTCACACATTTCCGTCCTCTGTGTGATGCTTGTCTTCATTAGAAAGTGGTGCAGACTCAGTCAGGAACTTCTTCTGATCTGTGCTGAAACATCAGAGATCCATTAAATAAGAGCAGAGTACAGAATTTGTGCTACTTGTTGCACACTTTTACCTGCTCATTTACAATATCCTCAGTCATTCTTCACTGCAACAACTAAGATAGAAAACATATTAAAATCTGCAACAAGGCGTCCTGTCTGTTCGCTCTTTAAAAAACCAGTCTACTGCACACTGACGCACTTAAAAAGGTAGGACTGGTTCCATCGAGGCTTGTGCTATTCTTACACTATTCCTGACACTCTCTCACCCACTGTGCTCTCAGGAGAGTTCTGGCTAAAAGAAATTTAACTGAAAAGGCATCAAGGTAAACAGCCGTCTGTGCCTTACAACAACGTACAAAAAAAAAAAAATTAAAAATCCACCTCTCTCTGTGAATCTACTGGCTAAAATGATCACGTGTGACTCATCTTCACTGCAACAATTATCCTATAAAACATTAGAAGATTCTCTCCTCGTCCAAAGTCTCTGCCTTTCCCTCAGCTGCTTCTGACAAGCATATTTTTCCTGCCACCTGCTACACACGCCCTTTCACCTCCCTCCCTCTCTCCTCCCCCTTCCCCTCCTCCTCCTCCTCCCGACTCTCCTCCCCCTCGGCCCCTCTGACCTCCCCTCACCTCCTCCTCCCCTCCCTCCTCTCTCTCTCTCTTTCTCTCCCCCCAACAACTGCCAGCCCATTTACATTTTAGGCGTTTCACAGGCCCTCTGATCCAAAATGGCTCACAACAAGTGCATAAAAGTAGCTCAACCTTGCTCTTCTGCCCCCTCACCCCTTTGCCCACTCCCACAACACACCTCTTCATGCACACCCTGCATGAAGCCCTCCCCCATTTTCACTCATGCTCCTTCTAGGTCTTTGAAGATTTTCCTCCCTCCCTCTTCTTACCTCATTTTTCTTGGAATATTAATGAACAATGTGGGACTGAAATTGTATCTCAACACAGTGCATAAAGAATATTTTCTGTAAATGTCTAGATTCAACCAATGCAGCTGAACATTTCTGTTTGAGTAGCTGATCCGATTATGAGCCCTAACATCTCTTTTCTCTCCCAGTTGTCCCTTTCTATTAATTGGTGTTTACCCAGGCAGTGAGTATGTCAAACCCCCCACCACCTGCAATCCATACTGAAGATTTCTGTTGCTGCTATAATGAGAACCCAGGTCATGAAACGCTATATGTTACCATATCTCTCCACCCCCACATGAATCCAGCTTTAAGAATATAATATGAAGGCTTAATATGGTATTTGTACCAAGTTTTATTCATTATTTGTAGGACATCTAACAAGCTATTTGGGACCTAAAGGTGGTGACCAACATGTTATGATGTATATGCTTCATAATGTTCCACATGCTAATTGATTTTTTTCTTATTTTCTACTTTATGTCTTTGTAAATTTGTTGCTTTTGTCAAAGGATCCTCAGGAGTCACTCGCTGCCAGTTCTCATGGGGGGTTTGTGTGTTCTTTTAACTTATCAAATCTTAGCCTGTTTTAAATCTCTGTCTTTTTCTCTACACTTCCCTCTGTTCCTCTGCCATCAATCACATCCTTTGGGTTTATTTTAACCTCCTTTTGCGCCTCCTCTTCCACTCCTTGAGGCCTCTCATGCCACAACACATGCTATAACATACATGTATGCATGTACACACACACTATTTCTTTCTCCATTTCTCTCTCCTGCATGCACACAGGCACCAGCTCCCCTCCTCCATTGGAGTTATTATTAATCCAACTGCTCCAGTGACAGAGCAGAGTAGCCCCTGCAGATAAGGTTTCAGGTGTTGGCTGTTTCAGTGGTCTTTCCTTATTTATTCAATGAGGCTTGGGCAGATCTGTCTGCATATCAGGCCATGTGGTGGATTTTGAGTACAAAACAGTAGATTTTGAACAAAATTGTCATTGTACATATTTCAAAATGTATGCCGTGAAATTGATAAAAATGATTCCCAGTTTGCACTCGTTTAATATAGAAAAAGACATTCCCATCTACCTGGGTTTATCTTTCATACACGCACCAATAATCTTGGTGATATAGATTTTTTTTTATTATAACATGTTGTACTTGAAGATGGTGAAAAATGCATTTAAAATCTATATTTGCATTTATAAGTCTATCAATCTTTAGTATACAGATTTATGATCCACAGTGAGAAGGTTTGCTGCCCTCCAGTTTATTTTATGTAACTTTATGCAACACAGGGTCACTCAGGCCACAGCATATAATTAAATCAATTATAAATAATCTGTACTTGAAACCCTAATGACTAAAATATGATGACTGGAGCTGGAAGTACATAAATTTAATGGTTTACATGCATTTTTTTCTCCCTCAGATTTTATGAAGTGATTTTGTGTCATCTTGAATTGATCATTATAATGTGATTGAACTCTTGATTGACTCTTTATGGTTGCTGCGCCTCCCTGGTTGACCTGTCAGTCAGTAGTTTAGGTCATGGCTCTCACTGTGGCCTAAATCTGTTCAGATGAGGGCAGCATTTTCCCATTTTAAGGCTGTATGAGGCCTATAGCAGCAAATCTATAACCCTGCTTGGTAGCAACTGGCGTCTCCCCTAGAAACCCCCCAGTGGCTGCGCGCTCCTTATACGGCCCTCGAGGTGGGACCGCGAGGCTCCATGGGAGGTCAAAGCGACAGTTCCATATATGGCGCGCGCTCTCTCTCCTCGTCGGGGGCGCGCAGCGTCACTCCTGATCCTCTGCTGAAGTCCGATGGATGGAGCTCCCCCCTCCCCTCTGCGAGGCGCGCAGCACCCCCCACCCACTCCTCATCCTCGGCCTGTCAGCATCCTAATATGGCAGAGGGCCGGGATGGGGGCCAGTGCTACGGTTTGTGAATGGTGGAGGTCGGGTATATAAGGTGGACGGGCAGCACAGAGGACCGTAGCTGGTTCAGCAGCAGCACTGGTTGGGTTATTCTCTCCGAGCCGCAGACTCACTCCCTAAGGTAAGACCCGCTAGGACCGGCCTCCCCTGAAGCCTCACATCCAGGTTGGGACACCAGACTAGGCCATTATCTGAACATCACTGGAGCATCTACTGGAGCAGAAGTCAGCCAGGACCGCTAAAGTCAGGCCGCCTAGGACCAAAGATTACTGGAGGCAACATGGGAAACTCCACTGGAGGAGAGGCTAGACTGTAGGAGAGACCTGCTACTAAAGGAAAAGAGAAAAAACTTTAGTTGAGATTTGACTCATGCCAGAACAGACTGGTGTCAAAGAGATTAAAGAAGACTGGAGAAGTTCTCATCTGAACTTTCTCCAAGTCTGGAAATTATTGATTGATAGACGAAGCAGGTGGAGTATCGTGACTGTTAGATTGGTATGATTCAGCACCTTTATAGGTGTAACACTGATTCCTGAAAAGATATTGATAATGTAAGATGCAATTCGCATCCAGACCGATTAAAAACCAGAATAGCTTACCTGAGAAAAAGTATAGTGCGATAGAAAGCCTGTAGATTTACCTGATTTCAGTACCAATTAGATCCTTAAACATTCGCATAGGTTTACTATGCCAAGTTAGAATAGTATAAAGAACAGATATTAATCGAGACTCACCAAATTCAGATAGCTCTCTGAAGGAAAACAGTACTTTAGTTCCGTATTGTTCATCTTAAATGTGATTTTATAGCTCTATTCAAGCTAATACGTCATGCGTAATGGCTTGATGTCAGTGCGCCTTGGATACATTTAGCGCGCAAGGCACTGGCCTGATTATATTCATGCTCCAGTAAATGTTACAATAAATTTTAGTCTTAGCAATTAGGACACAGACTTGATCTTACAAGGAACAAAAAAGTGAGAAAAGGGGCAACATTTCTTTCACATACAGTATGTATCACAATGTGGATTTGATTTAATAACCTGAACTCCTTTTCTTCCCCTCCTTTCTTCCGCTCCAGACGCCAACATGTGTGACGATGATGAGACTACCGCTCTGGTGTGCGACAACGGTTCCGGCCTGGTGAAGGCTGGCTTCGCCGGAGACGATGCCCCCAGGGCCGTGTTCCCCTCCATCGTCGGCCGCCCTCGTCATCAGGTAAATAGCGGAGAACACCTCCATACAATAACAAGAGAGGCTAATTGGAAGCACTGATTGGAGCTTATGAAAATATTTTTTAAATTATTATAATAATCACACCTCAGCCAATTAATTATCAAATACAGAGAAATACAAATTGGTCTAAAAACTAGTTTTACAAAATTATATTGGATATTCTTTCAGACAGTTGTACACTATTTTGGCAGAGGTATCCTACTGGAGTCACAGAGATATTTAACTAAGATTTTTATATTTTAATGCGAGAATTGAGCTGTTTAGTGCAATTACAAACTATTAGGTGATAACAGTGTGGCATTTTGTATCTTGAGCCATGTAATTTTGGCTCCTTTTACAAACAGCAATGTGGCCTTCACCTGTTGGAGACAAAATTAGCCACAGATGAATTGACTGTCACACAATTGCTCTCTGTCTATCTCTGTGACCCACGCTGTTATTTGGCACATTTATGGCACGGTCACCATGCCGTTTGCTCCACACAGTAAAGACTTTAATCTGGCCAGAAGAAAGGTCATACCTCTTTTTGGATTATTTCAAGTCCCCGTCTAACCTTTCCATGATCTCCCCCTTTCTTCCCCCTTCAGGGTGTCATGGTCGGTATGGGTCAGAAGGACTCCTACGTCGGCGACGAGGCCCAGAGCAAGAGGGGTATCCTGACTCTGAAGTACCCCATTGAGCACGGTATCATCACCAACTGGGACGACATGGAGAAGATCTGGCACCACACCTTCTACAATGAGCTGAGAGTTGCCCCCGAGGAGCACCCCACCCTGCTCACTGAGGCTCCCCTGAACCCCAAGGCCAACAGAGAGAAGATGACCCAGATCATGTTTGAGACCTTCAACGTCCCTGCCATGTATGTGGCCATCCAGGCTGTCCTGTCCCTGTACGCTTCCGGCCGTACCACCGGTAAGACTGACAACAACAAACAGCTGCTCCTCATGACACATACAGCCTCCCTGACATACATAACACATATAGACAGACGCCTTTATCATAGAATAGAGTGAAATTAACAAGGCTAATCGATAAAATTACAATACAATCACAACACATACTGTTAACAGACATTAATGCGCCTTTTCACCAGATGTGGCAATTTTACGCACAACTTTTAGGCACAGTCTGCCTACCTTCCTCGGAATATTTATGTCATTTTTATGGCGCTTATTATACATGCACTCAGTGTGTATTTGTACATGATCTTTCAATCACCCACTTTAGCCACAATTTTACACAAAAAACAGAAATATTTTTGGACTCCTGGTTGCCAGTCGGACTTTACTAAATTCTTCTTCCTACCTCTGCTCAGGTATTGTGCTGGATGCTGGTGATGGTGTGACCCACAACGTCCCAGTCTATGAGGGTTACGCCCTGCCCCACGCCATCATGCGTCTGGACCTGGCTGGTCGCGATCTGACCGACTACCTGATGAAGATCCTGACTGAGCGTGGCTACTCCTTCGTGACCACCGGTGAGGAACTCAGAAGCAAACCATCCGCCTAGAAATAGAAGGAGAATCGAAATTTTTTATCATAACTTGACATAACTCATTTATCTTCACTTTGGGCACAACCAAAATTGACAGCAGCCTAATTAACGACAGCAAAAATACCAATTAATGACAGCCCAGTGCAAACACAAAGGCTGAGTGAGAAATTTCCGCCTGTGTGCGTTTTTAAAATAATTAAATTGTATTAAAATGCACATCGAAAGCGATGTAGTTATATGTTTAAGAAAAACAAACTATTTGCAGCATTAGACATTACTGTATAACTAAGTCCGTCTGCCATTACGCACATGGTTTCTGGGGGAATTGCGGGGTTTCGGGGTTTTACTGTTTGTCACTCTGAGTCATAATAACTCATCAACTTGTCCCCCCACAGCCGAGCGTGAGATCGTGCGCGACATCAAGGAGAAGCTGTGCTATGTGGCTCTGGACTTCGAGAATGAGATGGCCACCGCTGCCTCCTCCTCCTCCCTGGAGAAGAGCTACGAGCTTCCCGACGGTCAGGTCATCACCATCGGTAACGAGAGGTTCCGTTGCCCCGAGACCCTCTTCCAGCCTTCCTTCATCGGTACGCAAGATTATCTTTTATTTCTCTCAGAGTGAAAAGCATTAAAAAACAGAGCTTTGGGCCAAGCTGGAGACGCTCCCTCATCTTAACACTTGTCTCTCTCACCTGACCAGGTATGGAGTCTGCTGGTATCCATGAGACCGCCTACAACAGCATCATGAAGTGCGACATTGACATCCGTAAGGATCTGTACGCCAACAATGTGCTCTCCGGTGGTACCACCATGTACCCTGGTATTGCTGACCGTATGCAGAAGGAGATCACTGCTCTGGCCCCCAGCACCATGAAGATCAAGGTAAACAAAACTTATAAACATAAAACACAAATATGAGAACTAAATATCTTACAATATATACCCAAATGTAACTTTATGCACAAATTGGTCATTACGCACATATATTTATTGAAGAAAAAAAAGATGATCAGGCACTGGAACTTTACTAATCCACTTTCTCCCCCTCCTCCTACTCCTCCTCCTCCAGATCATTGCTCCTCCCGAGAGGAAGTACTCCGTCTGGATCGGTGGCTCCATCCTGGCTTCCCTGTCCACCTTCCAGCAGATGTGGATCTCCAAGCAGGAGTACGACGAGGCCGGCCCCAGCATTGTCCACAGGAAGTGCTTCTAAATCCTCCATCTTCTACTCCAGCTTCTCCATCATTTTCACCACCAGCTATCTGGAGATCAAGCGAGGAGGAGGATCAACCTCTGCGGCACAGCAACACTCTGCTGTCAATGGACTGTCTGTCTGCGCTGTTGACATTTATATGCATCTTTTATCCTTATAAAATGTGCATATTTTATTGCTGTTTGTTGTCTGTGTTTGCACGGAGAAAGGCTGTGAAAAACCACCACTGAACCATGCATCCACCCAAAAAAACTTTAATAAAAAAAATAACAACAACATGTTGCCCAACACATGTGAATGTAAGTGTATATACATATTGATAATTTATTAAAGTCCATTATTTGGTATTTTTGACCCCGGTCTGGTTTTTCTAATAGATAATAATGGGAGAAGCTGATAAACTAAAGCGTAAATTAAAATTACAATGGTAATACTGGAATGTGAATGATACCTAACATTCAAAAGGTGCCACACAAAAAATAATAAATTATCTTTATATCCATGCAAATACAAGGTCACCTAAAATACAATATTTAGGAATCCTAGCAAGAACTGGGGAAGATTGGGGAAAATGAACAAAAATAATAATAAAATAAAGCCTGAATGAGGCTTAACTGACTGCACTGTCAGCTACTATACACACCACACACCAACATAATGACGCACAAAACAGCTTCCCCATAAATCAGTGAGAATATTTGTTGGCAGGGCTCCGGTTGGACAGGTGATAGGGTGTCTCTCACTGTCCCACCAGCCACTGTTGGTCGGGGGGCTGCTGGGTGACAGAGGAGATGAAAGGCGACGCCTTCAAACTTAGACAGTCGGAGTCTGACTTGCCAGGAATGTGCCCAGGCAGCAGCAGCAGCTCCGCTTTTTAGATCGTGCGGATCAGTAGCATGGGACACCCGACACCCCACCCTGAGTCCTGTTGAGCTGCCTGCCCTGCACGACGCGCATCCCCCCGGGCCCCAGACCATCTTTAGACAAAACTAGAACCCGTGTACAGTTGGGCATCTCCACAGCCATACCTTATATGCATACAAGCTCACCAGGTTGTCTGGGTGTGGGTTTGAGTCTGAGCTAAAAGCACAAATGAGCGTAAAGGGCGCGTCTGGGGTGCGCACCACCCACATTATTTCTAACAACCTATTGACCTGTCATGTTTGTTAAAACACATCATAATTGGCTTTTTTGGAAGTCTATTTATATTGTTCAACCTTTGAGACAATTAAGAGGACAAACATTTGCATACATTTGGGAGCCATTAATTGCTAATTAAAGCAACACCTGATTGAATAAGCAACAAGTTTGCCTACGCAATTAAACTCTTTCATGTAGCCAATCAGTGCATAGTGTCAAAAACAATATAATTAACTGTCTTTTTCATTTTATTCCAACATCTAATGGTAATCATTATCAGCCAAATGCTTCATAACCGCTCCGACCGCATTCCTGAAATCCCGGCCCGCCCGGACCACCTGTTGCTGGTGTGTTTGGCTTTTTAAAAACGTCTCGAAGCGGGCGGAGCTAAGAGACGCAGCCTGTGATTACAACAAGCACCATGAGCGCCATCTGTTCTGCTCTGCTTCCGTGAAATCCGACCTCAGTGTAAGTATACTTAGCCTAACTGTACACCAAATTAGACTCTTGCAACCATGAAGTTCTGCTGTGGAGCTTTGCTGTGATGTAGATGACAGTCGGTGGATTGTCAGTGAGATGTTATATATACTCGGCTCTGTCTGCGGACGCTGACAGGCGATTATCGACACTCCGTATTACCATATGATTAACTAACATCTATAAATAACACCGACACTTTTTGTCTCAAGGAGCTGATAGCCTGCAGATCAACAGGCAATCAATTGAGAAAAGCAGTGACACGCAATTAGACTGTAATACACGTTGTTAGTAAAAAAAAAATGGCGATTTAATACGGGGTTTATTTAGAAGCGTTTGGAGTATTTCATCAATAACGAAATGAGGTTGTAATAATTTGTAATAGTATGTGTTTTAAAGCCTACAGTGTTTTCATAGACGACTGATGCTGAGCTGTAGTGATCAACAACAGTCGTTGAGATAATTTGAGCCAATCAGAGGAGGGGATGACAGCTACCTTCATTACGTCATTAGAAGATATGTCTGCTGTTAACCGTTGTAACGGTCGGCCCGGTGTTTACCTGTGGCCGGTTATCGCTGTTAAACACCGCTTAAATTTACAGAGCAGGGGTCCTGGGTTGTGATTTCTTCCAAGCAAGACGTTCGTTTTAATCCTCAGCCGAGCGAGGCGAGCTTACCCCGGCTAGAGGAGGAAGTAGGCGGGATCTGCAGCCTCCAGCTGCTCCGCCATTGGCTTTAACTGCTTCTACATTATGTTTTAAATGTCTGGCGGTGAAGAGCTGCGTATGAGAAAACACACAAAGCTAGCGGGTGCTGTTTAGGTTTATATTAGAGTACTTTTTGCTATGTAGTAGTTAAGACATATCATACAAGCTAGTAACATAGCTATCTTTAGTTCCATTTTGAGCTTTTCTGCTTTGTGGTTTTGCGTTTGCAGTTTCCAAACGGAGAAGAAGAAGAAGATGGTGACCAAGAGGATCCGCTCTGAGTACATGAAGAAATTCAAAGACCCCAAATGGGAGACCTACACCAAATGTTACGAGGAGATGCTGAAGTACAGGCTGACCCGCAGGCTGCTGGAGCACACACACAACCCCTGGTTCTGGAGCGGCTCCGACAGCGACTCGGACTCCGGAGGAAGAAGCCCTCCTTCTCCTCCTCCTCCTCCTGCTCCTCCCAGCAAGAACCAGGTCCGGTCTGAGGCCAGCAGAGACGGGGCAGAGGCTGAGCTGGAGGACACAGCTGTACCCAGGCTTCTCCTTCCAGAGGAGGGGGAGGGTGGGTCAGCTCAACAGCCTCCAGTCCAAGGTAACAATGAGTTGTACATATGATGAAAACTGCATGATATTGGGACGTTTGTTTGTGTTTTGTTACTACATGATGTCATTTACTCCTCTCAGGTTCCCAGCTAGATGGAGCCAGAGAGCCAAGAGTACCAGAGGAGGAGAGGGAGGAGAGAGAGGAGCAAAGAGCCAGCAGCAGAGGCAGTAAAGGTAATTCAAAGTAGAAAGTACTGTCCAGTTAGTACTACTACTACAGCTACTGTAAAGCTTTCAAAAGACACTCTCAAAAAGCCTTCTGCTAAAGATATCATGTTTCATAGCCTATAGATAGTCCCTGTTAAGACAACCAGTGAAAAAAACATTCTGCAAACCTGGCATGCAATAAAATATGTCAACAGGGCAAAACTACAAGTCAGCACCGGCCTGATGTGAATGACGAACAGGCAGCACAGCTGGTCAGAAAGACACATGTACATTAAAGTCCCCCTATAGTCAAAAATGTGTTTTACTTCTTGTTCCTACAATTGAATGTTTGAGCTTCATTGTGCAGAATGATGTATGTGCAGAGTTTGACACTAGAAGGTTGTTTTCACATTCATTTGCTGAAAGGGGAAAGTTTCTCTGTGCTCATTGAAAATCCAATTTTAAGGGGCGGGCCTACAAGCAGGATTTGTGACATCACAAATAGTTTGGAAGCCAATTCAGGTCCAATATTCAACTCAGACAAGTGTGATGTGGAAACTTGAAGCATGCAGTGCACAAACACTGAAAATGGACTTTACAGTGAAATAGGAGACATCTTTTGTCCAGCAAGAAAACTTTCGAGATGAAATATATTTGCATATTTATAGATTCTGGAATTTTTAATGAGGGAGAAGGAATAGATTTCATTTTAAGGATTTTAACAGGATAATTTAACTTGTGTTGGTGGAAAAACTATATCAGACACACATTATTCTTCAAAGTAGTGTGCTTTACATACATCTTAAAACATGTCTGGAGGGGATCTTCAATAGATAAAACCAACAGAAAGGCAGAATGCTATTGTCAATTAAATAAAACAAAATAAATGAAACACATGACAAACATGATTTTTAATGGTTTTAGTTGCTTATCTAATATGTAGAAATGTCAGAAATTGTCATGTCTTGATGCTCTCTTCATTCCAAACCGTTTTCTCTCTTTCTTCTCCTCATTTGAATATTCCAGCGTTATCAAGCATAAACCTTCTTGCTTTCCATTTCTACTACAGTTATGACCTTTGACCCTTCTCCTCAGCCTTTTCCTCTCCTGATATTTTAGTGTTAGCTTACCTGTTTGTGTTTTCTGCTGGCAGAGAGAGACCCAGGAGGTCCCCGACCACAGCAGAACAAACCCCCTAAAATGTCCAAACGAACATGGCGGTCCCAGCGGGTCAGGCCTGCACCAGCACCGCAGCCCAGGGAGGACAGTAAGGACAGCAAACATCCTTTCGCTCTATACGGTTCAGGGGAGAAGGACGCAGACATTGCAGGCAGGAAGACACACAATGTGGGCCCTTCCGCTTCGACTAATCAGGTATTTCTGTAGATCTGTATGTGACAAGCTGTGTTGTAACTGAGCAGAAGTGTCAACAGGAACTTACCATTTATTTTCCTTGTAGATCCATGAGTCAGCTTTACGTGCTAAGACCAGACGGGAGGTGGAGCGCCAGATCCAGACTCAGAGAACCGAACGCCGGAGAGCCAAGTCTGCCGATCTGGACAAGGCCAGAAAGCTTGTTCAACCTGAGTTCAACCCCTGGCTCACTGAATACATGCGCTGCTTCTCAGCTCGCTCTCGATGAAGCACACACGCACATACACACACACACACACTCAGCTGAAATAGTTACATCATCAAGATGATTTCAGAACATTAAAAAAACAAAGAAATGAAGCCATTATTGCCTAACACCTCTAACGTTAAAATATCCACAGATGTACGATCATACAAAGGGAGGATTGATTTATACGGAGGCTCTTAAATGTAAATCACTCTCACATCAGGATGTAAACTGACAAAACCTTGAACATTGAAATTCACTGTGTGGCTTATTCCCCAAGAAGTGTACTAATATGTTTTGTATGAAAATCAATTTTAATATATTAATATATACATTGAGAAACATTTTAAAAGTTAGAAGAGACTCTTAAGATAAATTATTTTAATATGATGACATTATCAATGGATATGTTTACATTATACAGATATTTAGATGAACTTGAAGAGTCTAAAATGCATTTTACAGCCATACTTTGATCCAGTCCCTTTAAACACATGCTACAGTACATCAGATGTGTCTGTAGATTTTATACTGAGGTGTTTCACTACATTGGATACACAATGAAGGCACATGGCAGCGGGTCCATATAGATTTAGCCACGTTCTTGATAATGTTTCTAAGAAAAGATGTTAGAATATGAATGTGAAGAATGTACAACGCATCACTTATTGTATACAGATAAACAGTACATACACACACAATCAGATAGTACACATTCCAAAAAAATGTGTTCAGCATAGTGAGATGCTTAATCAACAAAGGTATTCTTTAAATTATGGAGCTTTTGCCGTGAATAGACTCTCTTCTTTGTGCTGAATTCAAAGTATTGAACGACATACAGACGTGTGTCTATTAACAGTTCTACAGCTTTTAATATTCAGATCACACACTGCTGTGAACTGGTTCTTGTAGATTTAACGGTTTGTGAAACAGTTTAACAGATAGATCCTCATGGACTCCGTTACAGATAGTGAATCTACTGACAGTCAAACTCAAACTGTGTTTAACATTACAGTTGTGTGATGTAGCTCAATAACACTTTTATGTGTTATTGACTTTATAACAACAGTTGTGTTTGATCTTTAGTTGTATCAATGTGCTTGTACAGTAATCGATCAACCTGTTAACTAACGGAGTCTGAAAAAGATGATGATGAGACTTTTAAAGCCACTGGATGACTGTGAACTGTGTGTTTCTGGGATTTCTTTTATACATTCATTGGTTGTTTGAATCTTTTCAACCAGTTTTAATGTAACATTAAAAATCACGTAATTTAAGTTCACTTTGAAACATAACAGTGAACATTTAAAGCTGTATTTATTTATCATTAATTGTTAGTGATTATACTTTAGAGGTAAAACAACAAGGATGGACATGAAGCCACAGCACCACTTTTATAAATATGGTTCAAGTATATGGGTTCATATTGCTAATTTACTGCTTACTGGGTAAAGCAGCATTTGCTTTAAAGAGTGACCAAAACAGACAGCACTTTGATCAGTCACCTGCTGACATCTTATTTGTACAGAACACCTTGCTAAATATTTGGGTTTTTTGTGTATTTAATTCACTGTTTGACACTCTGTGTTTCTGTTTGTATGTTTATATGAATTTATTGAGCACCAGACAATGTTGTTCACACTTCAGCCAAAAATGGACTTTTAATCCTTTCTGTGATAGATTTGACCTTTTCATGACTGTCAAAACTGTTGGAAAATAGATCCCACTTATAGTAATTTTCATGTTTTAAGTAATAATGATAAAATCAGCTCTGTGCCATAAAAATTTGGAAGAAATTCATGTGTTTCCTTTGCAACTATAGTTAGTAATGTTAGCACAGTATAAAGGAGATGGGAGGACAGGAGGCTTTACAGCAGTATATTTAAAACATTCTTTGTGTTTTTCTGTTACGCCTCTTAAGTTCAGTATTACTTTACTGAGTTGTATTTTGCTAGATTTAGTTTTCTAGTGTTTTTAAAAACTATACTACAATGTAGAGCTGAAAGAATAGAACTTGCCTCAAACAAAAGATGTGAAATTTTGTGCAATATTATGATATTTTAAATAGTTTGTTTGTAGTTGTTGTGAACTTTGACAACATCAGAAAATGTGAGCTAAACAAGACAGTTAATTACTAATATATTGCTTCATTAGTTGGTTAATAGGATTAAACTTTTTAGTCAAGATCCTGTAGAGACATTTAATGTTTTGCAAGGAGAGACTTTACTACGTCACCTTCTATAGGTTTATTTAGTGATGTACAGTTTCACCTCAAAATAATCCTCCCTCTCTAAAATTTTAATCAGGGGTAATGGTGAGAAAATAGATATTATGATTAATAAAAATAACAAACATCAGAAGTACTGAAGTTGCAATGTACTGTAAAATTTCTTTCATTTTTGTTTACATTTCATGCTTTCAACATACTGTATGGTTTAGAGGCTAAATGCTGTTGTGTGAAGCTTGTAATAAATCAATGGATTAATAAAACAATCTAAAATGACTCCATGAATAAATAAATCTTTGCAAATCATAATCCAACCCATCTGAAGCATGCTGACAAAAGAAGACAATATCGTTTTTTGACAGTGTTTAACTGAGAAACCAAACCATGAGGATGCTGGACAGTAGTCAGATTAGTGAACATTACATATTGTAATGCCTGATTTTACTTTAAAGAGATGTTAAAGTGTGCTGGGACCAGCTACGAAGGTGGAATGGGTCCTCAATCACACAGCGACAGAGGTGGGGTACCAACACGGGTCGAGCACAGTTTTCCCAAGGCCCAGTTATTGAACGCTGACTCTGATCTCCAGAGTGGGAAACTCTCTGGAGATACTTCAGCGACTCAACTCGGTCCCCTCTGAAGGTGTGAAGGAGCTCCAGACAGTCCATCTAAGGGAGCCTAGTCGACCTCAGCTCGATCGATTTCATGTTATGCAAGTCTGTTTAGAAACTTTAATGTCTGAACTGTGACATCTTCTGTGAGGTCACTGAAAGGGCTGATATATTCAATTCAATTCAATTCAATGGGCTTTATTGGCAAAATACAATTTGTTCAAATATTTGGACAGTATTAAATAACAATAATATGAACATTAACAACGTTAAGATTGATTAATTATATTAAGATTTATATACATTATATCAATTATATATATATATATGTACAGTATCTTATGCATGTATATGTGTGTGTGTGTGTGAGTATTGAGAGGTCATTAAGCTCTTTGAAATCTGAAATTACAGAGTTGAACTTGTTAAAGTAAATGTTCTTATTTCATTGAATGTTTTACATAGTAGGAGGAAATGCATCTCAGCCTCACCTGTCGAACAGTGACCACATATTCTGTTTTCTTTTGGTTGCCATGGTTTTTTATGTCGCCCTTCTTCGATCGCCAGTTTGTGGTCACTGAGCCTGTAGTTGGTGAGGATCTGTCTCTGCTTTCTATCTCTGACAGTACAGAGATATTCTGCTGATTCTTAATCTCTTTTTAGGGCCAGATAACGTTCTAATCTTCTTTGGCTTTAAGTTTCTTCTTTCCAATGTTCCAGATTGGTTTCTTTACATTCATTATCATTTGGTTCGCTCTGATTGGTGTTTGGAAAGCAGTGTTGGTGTGAGACTGGTCGGTGTGTGTCTGAGAGGAGGCAGTTAGTCTCAGCATCAACTGACACAGAGGACTATTTTCTGGGCTCAGCTCTTGGGTTTGTAGGGTTTTGAAATGGAGGGTGTCTGGTGGGCTGGATTTAAGGTGATTAAAACATTTGAATTCCCTCTTTTGAATGTTAATTATCAGTCGGTATCTGCCTCATTCTGCTCTACATGCATTTGTTGGTGTTTTTCTGTGTATGTGTAATTGCATTTGGAGCTCTTTGAGCTTTTCTTTTAGTGCTTTCACTGTCATGTTGAAACTCCCTGATTCTGTTAAGGTTATAGGTAGGTATAACTCAATCTATGTTCAATGATATGATTATTTATGGTAAAGTGGTATTTGTTCTCTTGACATCTGGGGCGTTTTTGAAAAATGGTGACATTAGTTTTCTTCATATTTACTGCCAGAGGCCAGTTCTGACAGTATTTTTCTACTCTGTCCAGCTGTTGCTGTTCAGTAGGAGACAGTAGAACAAGGTCATCAGCATAAAACAGAGACTTCACCTCTCTATCAGGGAGGGAGAGACCAGGAACATTGATCCAACTGAACAGCAGGTTCATTTATATACACATTAAAGTAAGTTAGAGTTAAATTGCAACCTTAACAAACACTTCTTCTCTGGATGAAAAAATCAGTTTGTCTCCAATTTAACAGCAAACCTATTTTCCAAATACATTGATTTAACCAGATTGTACATTTTCCCCCGATACCACAATGATAAAGAACTGTGACACCATCAGCGAGCTGACGATGTTGATATCTGCACTGTTACATCATCAATGTGCTGAAACAAATATCTAATTCATACTGTTATTTTACATCATAGATGATGTAATCAGTTAAGTTGATCTTGGGGACGCCGTAGCTGAGATCAAGAATGATCTCAGTCAATGGATGTCTAATAAACTGTACAACAAAATTTTGATCATTTTTTATGCTTTTTGAACTCGGTGATCATCAAATTAATGTTTAAAGCCATTTATTATATGTGAACATGTTGTAACGTTATTGTTGGGTGTTTATTTTCTGTGTGTTTAACCCTTTTTAAGACTACATCAAAAGTTCTTTACAACCAAATAAAATGAAGCACAACACAACATTCATCTGTGCGGATTACAGTAACAAAATCTTTCAAAGAAAATGCTGGATTTGTATTTGTTTTTATTTTAAAAACATATCCTTTTATCATACACAATAAATTAAAAATCCATGATATTCATAATGACGAGAGAAAAACAGACATACATGAAGATAAACTAAGGACTTAATGACATAAACATGAGACAATAAGCAACCTGATGTAAAGCAGCCAAAGCCACCATCAGACCAACTGTTTGACATGTGCTTGATTTAAAGTATAGTTTTTATTCATTCCTAATTTCTACAATGTTAAAAAATGTAAATAAACATACAAGAGTGACGTCTTCATGCTTGTATACAACTATGTCTACCATGATGACCTTTACAACAAGGTAAAGAAACTTTCAAAACACATTTTTTCATTAAATCTAAATCTAATATGTAAAAAAATCCCCAAATTGAAGTGGTTTTAGTCAAGAGCTTCGTGTGTCCAAACTGTTTGATGTTGAGAGACAAACAGTATCTTTGGAGACAAAATGAATCAAGCACACATCAGACAGTTTCACATCGTTGCTAAAACTTGAAATGCATTTGACCGTTTTTACCACAGCAGTCAGTCAGTCAGGTTTTCATGTAAACAACATTTAAAATAAAGGACATTACGCTGTCAGATAGGTAATTTATCTGAAAGGTGAATGCTGGATGAGCAAGTGTAAATTAAGATATGACAAGATATTTATGCTCCAGATGATTTAACTGAACTAACAGAAAGTCTGTTCAGAGTATTTCTGCCTGGCTGTGTCTGTTTTTTTAATCTATGAGCATGAACAATGATAAACAGCATTTTTCCACATAAACTAGTAAATCCGTGATGTCATCCACATCAACTTGTCTCATTTACAAATATACAAATCGCTGCAAACAGTACTGCTCATGTATACTGCTCACAAGTTGCCAGTGTATTGTAGCTTAACATGATAATATTAATAATAATAATAATAATAATAATAATACAGTGAACAATGTAACGGATGCTGAATATGATACCTACTTCAATATACATATAATATCTCTTCATAAATGAAATACTCTGATATTCTGTTGGAGAAAACATGCGTCAGTCTCTATATACAGAAACACTGTACAGTGTATAAGATGCTGTAGGAGGGAAAGGGCAGAGATTTAGAAAGACAGAGAGCGCGGCGTTAAAGAGACAGGCAGGTAGATGTGAGGGAAGGTAAGAGGGAAAAGAAATGCAAGAGAGGAAGGGATGGAGGGCAGGAGGGGAAGTTTGTGCAGAGGCTCAGCAGGTCCAGGTAGAATGTGGAGGAGGTGGTGATGAATGTATTTACCAAGGGACGCTTTACTGGGAGAAAAAATGTGCAAGCAGGGGGTGCAGAAGGCATGAAGGGAGTGCAAAATGCATGGGAGTCAGTAGACTGTTAAGTTTATTACAGGGGAGCAGGCTGTTAAGTAGGTGGTATAGAAGGTTAATAGGAAATTAGAGAAGGTGGATGGAGAGATAAGTATGTGGTGAAGTAGTGTAGATGGCAGGAAAACAAGTAAGAGAGAGATAAGTTACACAAATGTCAGTAATTCTCATCCTGATTCGAGGGCTAGCTGGGGTTTGGTCCATTAGTGGAGTAGGTTGTTGGAGAGTGTGGGGGGTCAGGAGGTCAGGGTGGGGGTGGGGGTCAGGTTGGGAGGGGAGGGGGCTCTCTTCAGGTGCAGCCATGACTACGAAGGTTCAGGAGGTTCCGTGCGAAGGTCAAAGAGGAGTCAGGGAGGAGTCACCAGCATAGCAACCTGAACCCAACATCATCTGGGTCCCACGTGGCTGTTCTTCTCCTGGTCTTCACAAACCTGTCTGAAACACACTGACCGCACACACATACACACACATCAAGAGAGAAATTAAACTTATTAGCATGGCTGTATGTTGTAAGCACATGTGTATCAACAATGAGGATGTAAGTACCCATTAATCATGTTTCTATTTTTCATACTGTCAACAAATCTCACAAAAAAGCAGAAACCAACAATGAACTGATCCTAATAACAAGCCTAATGTAGCAGATTACTCTGTGACATGAAACTCTACTGTTATCCAAAAACTATTAAAAATGCATCAATGAGCCACATCATAGCTCTGGATGACACATTTCTTCATTATGATGAACGTGGGCACTACAGTTTTTTTTTTTAGATTCGTTTTTTTGTATTTTGCATTTATTTGATAGTAGAGATGCAGACAAGCAATGCAGGGAAAGAGGGAGAGGAGAAAGACCTGCAACAAAGGCCCTCAGATGGAATTGACGTTGCAGTTACGTGCTATGCGTCTTAACCACTCAGCTACCAGACGCCCCACTGAAGTTTATTTCAAGTCAATCCCACAAACACAACACTGTCCTGCTGGGATACTCACCAGATCCACAGCAGAAAGCAGAGCCGGCTGTTTTAGGAAACGATTTTTCTTTTTTTTTTTTTCATGACCTGTTATTCTAAAGGTTTACAGCTTCAATAGAAACCAGTCAGCTTGGGAGGAGAGAAACAGACTATTGAACTGTTAGTTTTGGTCTTTTTGTAGGATTATTGATAATAACAAAAATATAGAATGTTTATTACTATTATTATTATTATTATTATTATTATTATTATCCTTTAATTCACTAGTAACTGTTTATGAGCATTAAAATCCTCTTAAATAGCTTTAATGAAGAATGAAAAAATCCAACAGATGCTTTCTTTCACGTTTAGTGAAAGCTGAACCACATTTGTGGAATTTATGACAAAACCGCAAGTTTTACAAGCCCTAAAAGTCCCCTTCACTCTAGAAATGAATTCAGACTGCAGGGTTTGTAAATCACATGATGAGTGACAGGATTGTAGAGGAGAAGGAGAGGCTGAGTGCAGCAGACGCGCTGTGAGCGATGACCAGAATTTCAAGTCGCTCAAGCTGCACATAAACTCTGCTTCTGACGCTCTTCTTCGTGTGAAATAAAATTGGTATCTCAGAGAAATCAAATGAATATCAGGAAAATCTTTAAGCTCTAGTAAAAAAATCTGACTCCATCATCTCATCATGCAAACACATAATAGTCCGAGGACAAACACATTGGTTCTCTGGCTCTTTCACCTTGTCTGCGTATGTTACTGGGTGCGCCCACTAGCAGCCACACTCCTGGGTGCCCTGTGGCTGAGCGCGACGAGGAGAACGAAGCTGTCGTAACGCAGCATCGCCATACTGGATACCTGACCCCATCCTCTCTGGATCCAGCTCCCCTGAAAAAGAAAGAAAAATGATGAAGTGAGAGGGCTGGACTGATGTTCTCCACCAACTCTTTTTCATTATAAAGTTAAGAATGCAGTTGATACGGTGCCGGTAATCTTCAAAATCTGCCATGAAATTACCAATAGTCACATAATGGGAAAAAACAAACAAACATGTCATTGAACAAAAAATAATAAGAAGAAAAAATTAAAACACTTCACATGTTTAACACAAGTCTGAAAAAGTTGTGTATAAAAAATGTGGGTAAATTGTATTTTTCTTCTGCTGCATCCTTTAGTAACACTGTTGAACTGTCTAGTTTGCCACTGATCTCCATCTAAGCACACAGACATACTTTCACACTGTTGGTACATCTCAAGTCTCTTAATTGAATCCACTTTTCCTTCACTTGCATCCTTTCCTTGCGTCTTAGTCTCTCCCACTGAGGATTCATGGAGAGATGCAAAGAAACCATGCAATAAGAGAGGAAACGAGGAAATATGTTTTTAGAGAAATAAGACGTCTTTTCCTCTGAAGCGTCACATGAAGCAACATCAGTTTCTGATGACGGCAGCAGCTGATCACAGCTGGATCAGCTGGCAGTTTGCTTTAACAGCTGGAGCAACTTCTGATGGAGTTTGTGTCTGCACACATGTGCACTGTGCTAATACTAATAAAGACACACAGTTATCATTGCCAGAGCAGCTGTTTTCTCTCTGCAGCCTGTTACCTGTTTAACAAACACCTGCACATGAATAAAAACCTGCATTCTGTATTTATACTGTGTCCTGCTCAGAGGCACACGAACCATCTCTACTGGCAGAGTGTGTTTATATTATTAATTCATTGTTTGCGTCTGTATTTATTGATATTCTGATTGTGAATCAATTATTTAATAACTGAGAATATGATCAGAGTGTCTTTTGAACATTGGAAATTATTTATTAGGCTAAATGTTTCAGGGGAAAAAAGAAATTATGTAACTCAACTCAAACCTGACGCTCAGGAATTTTTCAGCCTCACATGTGACTGAATGGAAATGATGACAAATGATACAAAATATAAACGTGTTTAAAAAGTGTTTCTTGCTGACAGACAGAATCCCTGACTTTAATTTTATCCATATTAAAAGTTAATGGGGGAAATAACAGATTATGAAAAGAAAAAACTTAAGAGAGTTAACTCTGTTATCTGTCTTCACTCCTGTATGAAATTGTAGTGATGTTGTGATGTATCAGATCAGTCCGATCAGCTGCAGTGTCCAATCAATAACTGATATGCAATAAGAGAACGTGTCAGCTGGTAAAAGACTTCTGTGAAGGCTGCTCTCATGTATCCTTGCTCATGGCTCCTCAGAGCAGGAATGAGAGACTTTAGACGGCCTTCAAGATGGCAGACCGGAACAACTTCCGGTTCAAGTGGGGATCAAGGAGCGAGGAAATAACAAATAACAGACTTGAGATGTACCCTGTGATCGTATGTCTGATTGTTTTGAGGCTTGTCCTGGAGCAATGCTGTAGCTAGGTGAAGAGTTTATAGTTAGGGCTTGTTAGTGCTGGAGATATGGTCAATTCCTGACTTCATGTCTGTGAAAAATCTCCTTGAGAACTGCTACAGTCTGGGGTTGGGATTCATACCTAAGCCTGTCTTGTTGAGCCTGTTGAGATAAGAAGGGATTTAGAGTCGGGGGTTACAGTTATGGGTGAGGATCAGAGTTCCTACCTGACTCTATCTTGTTGAGGATTTTCCGAGCACACTGGACAAAGGCCTCTTCAACGTTCTCCCCTGTTAAAGCGCTGGTCTCCAGGAACATCAGCTCTGAAACACACCCACACACACACACACACACACGCGCACACACACACACACACACACACACACACACACACACACACAGTATTTCAGTCCATACAATCATTTTACTGAAAGCAGAGTAATTCTTTGCAGAACAGAAGTAAATTGCATTACTGTCAGGAAAATGTTGTACTAAGGACTTGCCAAAAGAAATTATGTCCTTCCTCTAACGATGACTCAAGGCCTGGTGCTCCTTTCTACTGACTAAATAAGGACTTTGCAGAGAGAGAAACAAACAAGCAGTCCCACTTGATCACAGACGCTCGATCTTACCGTTCTCCTGAGCGAAGCGTGAAGCTTCTAGGAACGTGACCTCTCTATCAGCGTCCAGGTCCTTCTTGTTTCCGCACAGGATGATGACGATGTTCTGACTGGCCAGCATCCTGGCATCGCTCAACCATGTAGTCAGAGCGTTGTATGTCTCTCGACTGCAGTGTAGAGAGACGGAGACAAAGACACAGAAAGAGGAGAAAGACAGAAAGAAGGGAGAGACAACAGGGTACATTTTAGAAAAGGTGAAGGGAGTCTATTAATGTGAGCTGGCAGGAAAAGAAACCAAGAAGGGACTTGACATAGACGCAATCTGAAATCATGTTTGCTGATTTACCTGGTGATATCATAAACCAGCAGCGCTCCTGCTGCTCCTCTGTAGTAACTTCTGGTCACAGACCTGACAGACAAACACATAAACAGACACACAGTCAGGACCAGCAGGCAGACAGACATATTTTAACTTACAGTCATACATTTACTTGAACACCTTACAGTTAGAATAATCAATGATTTGCCAACAGTTTATTTATGTTGGAATATTTTCCTACCTGAACCGTTCTTGTCCTGCAGTGTCCCAAATCTGCAGTTTGACCATTTTGTTGACCACACTGATGATCTTGGAGCCAAACTCCACTCCAATTGTGTGGTTGGATTCATCCTTAACTGGGAAACAAAAATCAGACGTTCAAGCAATCTTGTCATTATAGATAAACAACTGCAACACGTGATGATCTTATCTTTTCAGCACGATGAATCATTCTGAGGTTTTATTTATAATGCTACAAGATGAGGCATTGTGTACTAAATCTCTCTAGACATATCCTTGTTTCGGAACTACACTAAAAAAAAGTTTAACAAATTTTCACATATTGGTACGTGTTGATTAGATTCACCGAGTTCATTGATTTTAACACATTTAACACTTTACTGTGTTACAGCTAACAATGAGTGTAAATTGCTACTAAATCAGGATGTGGATATTTGTTGTCTGAAGAGCTATGTCAATATAGAGCAGAATTTTACTTATTTCTAGCACCGCTAGACAACAGTACAGTAGTTTATGAACAGAAGATTGTTTTCTAAATATTTCTGACTCACATCTCTTCTCGATGAACTGGTGCAGCAGGCAGGATTTGCCAGTTCCAGCATTCCCAATCACCAGGAATTTAAACAGGAAATCTGGGGAGGAAACACAGAAATTACAGCACTGATATCCTTTACACACAACACAACACGTCTGCTGTTCTGTAAATATCAGAAAGTCTGATAATAACAACAAAGAAACCGCAATACAGAAATGCTGGATATGTGTTTTTGGTCATTTAGAAAAAAAATAAGGGGTCACCCTTACATAGTTTATCTAGCAGAGAGAACCACTGACAGGTATATAATACACCCTGCTCAGTCTTGGTAACAGTTCTTTAATAATAAAACTTAAGGGATCTCTCCCAAAAATGTTTATGTTATATGTTTATGTTGAAAAATGAATCTCAACTGATATATTATTAATGAATTTTTGAACTCTTAGATGTTGCTATCGATGTTGGCCCCAACAATCAGTCTGGCTTTGGTCATAAAATCATAAAAAATGGCAGAACAGAATACAATATTGTAATATATAGCTATGTGGTGTACAATTATGCACAGTTATGATAAAAGTTGTTTCCACATTATTATATTTCCACATTCACTTTTTATTATATTATATTTTTTCAGAGTAATAACCAACTTGGCTTCTCTAATACAGATAAAAGGTAATTCATAATCAATAATCAACTGTGGGAATAAAAACACATCTCATCTTGTGTTTACCCACAAATCAATACACTTTCACTAGCATATGTAGATACTACTGAGACTATACAGTGTAAAAATGGTGAAGTCAGGACAAAAATTGTCTCTTAAAACAGAGTTATGATCTTAATGGTGTATCCAAGTTTCCAGCACACTTTCTGGTTTACAGTACACACGGCACAATCAGATCTTAATGTCAGCTTCATCATCCTCAGCCCTGTCCCCAGAACTCCTGAGCAAACAAACTCGACACATTTTGCCAACATAACCACAGTGTAATACCCCTGAGATGTTACTTAACGCTGACAGGGCATCTTTAAGGCCAGTGTAGCCTTCACCAGCGGCTAGGTTAGCCTGCCAGCTATTTATTTACGATGAGAAAAAAGCCCCTTCGGCACACCTGCCTCATCCCATCTCTGTGACTACATGAAGATGTTGACGGTGGCCACTTGTCAAATAAACAGACTACTTACCGTAAGACTCCGACATCGCCAGTGTGGCGTTTTGACAGCGAAAGGGAATGAAGGGAGAAATGGAGGGTTGACAGATGGATAGCTAGCTAAGGAAAGGAAAATAGTCCTGTTGATGATTTCCGCGGATTCCAGCTGGATTGTCCACCTCCGACTTCCCGTACGTGGTTTGTCGTTTGAAAATAATGTCTTTGTAATGTGGCAGGCTGGCGCAGGGTGGTGCTGCTTCACTAACTAGGTTTTTATTGAATTAAAGTCAAATTTCTTTCTACAGCGTTGAAATGAGTTGAAATGCTGTCATTAGGGCGAGAGCGTCGTTTGAGCTCCACATTTAAAGAGTCGTGGAATATAATTCTAATGTAAATAATTCAAATACTACCGGTTATAATTAAAATTAACTTAAAATATCTTCATATATCTCCACACTCCGGTGCAGATGGTGGCAGTGATGTTGCATTAACGTTTCTCAACCGCCACAAAAACCTCACCGGAAAGAAGAAAGCTAAACAAACGGCTGGTGAGCTAGCAGCTAGCCCAGCAGCAAAGCTTTATTTAGCGGAATATGGCTGCTGTGCTCCCCGTCAGACCGCCTTGCGACAGCAACCCCGCTACTCCTGGAGCCCAGTCCATAAAGGTGACATTTATACTCCGCAGACAACACGACTCATGGTTATCTCTGCTCAGGGAGCTCTGCATCGTCGCTCTGTTAGCTAACAGCTAAGCTATTTAGCTATCCAACGGCTACCTGAGTCCATGAATGACTGTTAGCGACGTTAGCGTCACCCCTTTGTTTTGTTTCCAGCTGTGTAACGAATGATTAACCTTTTCAGGACGGCTTATATTTGCGTGTTGGGCAATAATATTTTTATACAGTCTATAGTGTCGGGTCTATAAACAGAGATTTGTGTCGTTTTTTAATGTAAAAAACACAGAACGTGATTAACTAACGTTTCTGTGCATGTAAGGTCAAGTCTGTAATCGGTGATACTAATCACCCTCTCCCATCAACACATTAGATTAGATTTAACTTTATTGTCATTGAACAAATACAAATATCGAACAACCAGATGCAGTTGTGCAATTTAGACATAAAATGCTGATGTGCATGATATAAATTACTATGTGCAGCTTACAAAGATATATAAGATGTAGATATACAGATATACATTTGTGGAAATGATGCAGTATGTTTATATAAAGTGACGTTGTGGTGAGTAAACAGTTTAGCAGAAAAAAAGGCTTTCAGTCTGCTGGTGCGGGAGCGGAGGCTTCTGTGTTAAACAATGAGGTAATCCATATTGATATTTATGTAATGTTAGCACACACATTCAGCTGTTTATTATATAATTATCTGATAACAGTTACTATAGTGGAGTGTTCCGTTAGCTGCTTGTTCTTTTCAAATACTCCTTCAGTCCCCACTACAGACAAATCCTAAACGTCAAAAATGAATCATTTTAGATCAGTTTTCACACATTAATGTAGACTAGACAGACAGTCAGATACTATATTGATACCAAAGGGAAATTACAATGTTACTGCAGCCGACAATGACGTAAAAACAATAACGTAAATGCAATTAAAGGCTAAATTACACACAGTGATTAAAAAACTAACTCAAATAGAAAAAATAAATAGAACGGAAAGAATATAATGGTCAGGTGGATATTGCTATGATAGTACAGTGCATGATTGTTCATAGATGTCAGAGTTGAGTGTACCAAATATTGATACCTGAATAATCTACACAATGCAGCAACATATACAGACAGTACCCCAAAGATGATCAAAATATGAATCTGAAATACAATAGATGTGATGGACAATGTAATAAGATGACTGTTCATTTTGAGGTTTTTCTGTTGCCTCATTGCAGACGAAAATGACTTTGAATGGGAGAACAGTGTACATTTAAGACTTGACAAGTAATTTTCTCTGATGTGTGAGAAGTGATGCTTAGGTGTCCAAAAATGTGAACCACAGGGGAGGTGATGAACAAATATTTCTCTGCCCATTTTAAAAAAAAAAAAAAAAAAAAAAAAAAAAAAAAGTCAAATCACAAATAGTGACCAAAAAGTGCCCACAAACAGCAGCAAAGCAATACTCCAGTGTGAGAAAGTTGGGTTTAACAAAATGAGATAGTCCTCCTCTCTTTCCTCTCAGTTCATTACATACGAGTCCATTTTCTGCTTTATCCTATTTGCCAACATCACCTTATATCATGGTTAAACATAATTAAAATGGTATTCTTTTCTTTTTCTCTGCAGGAGGATATAATAGAAGAGGTATCCAATGATGGCAGCCAGCCTCCCAAGAGGAGGAGAATGGGTTCAGGCGAAAGCTCTCGAAGCTGTGACACCTCCAGCCAAGAGCTTGGGTGGGTTGGCTTGTAGTGTTTGTCATAGAGCAGTAATTTGTCAGGGGGCATGTTGAAACAGTCTCAAGTATTTTTTAACTGGTCTTGATAACCTGAGGGCTCAAAAAATGTACATATACATATATGATCAAACTGAGAGCCATGACTGTTTAGTACCTATTATATTCTCTATGCTGCCAGACAACAGTCTTTATACTCAACCCCTGTTGTCCCCCTCACCCCTCGTCCAGTCCAACATATTTCCCAGCAGAGAACCTGACAGAGTACAAATGGCCGCCAGATGATACAGGAGAGTATTACATGCTGCAGGAGCAGGTCAGCGAGTATCTGGGAGTCACATCCTTCAAGAGGAAGTACCCTGGTATGAACTGGAATAAAAAGCTGTTACCTCTGTAGTTTTTTGTCAGCTTTCATGCTGTTGTAATGATAGTCTTTGTCTTTTCCATTGAGCTGTTAAGGAGAATTACTGTAACCTGTTCCCTGACCAGTGGCATTGTTTTTTTTTTTGTTACTCTTTAGATATGGAGAGGAGAGACTTGTCCCACAAAGAGAAGCTCTACCTGCGCGAACAGAACGTCATCACTGAGACACAGTGCACTCTGGGTAGGAACCACCTCCAGCCCTAATACTGTCAGACCAGCTTGAAGTACATAGGTTTTTTTCACTACATTGCAGAAAAAAAATCCTAGCATTCTCTTAACATGGTGCGTTAGGAGTTTTAATAGTCAGGTACCTTGTTTATGTGATTTACTCCGTGAATAACATTTGATTGTGCAAGTCATCAGTAAGCTTGATGCAGTGAAAGTGTGCACAGGATCTGAATGCTGTTTGTTTGTTTCCAGGTCTGACAGCTCTGCGGAGTGATGAGGTGATAGATCTGATGATAAAGGAGTATCCCACCAAACACTCTGAGTACTCGGTCATACTGCAGGAGAGAGAGCGACAGAGAATAGCTAAAGAGTACTCTGTAAGTACACAAATAATATGTATATCCTAGGATTGATGACTGCTGTTAGTGTTATTCTTATTTTACAGTAATGCATTTAATGAAAGTCCTCCACATACATGTATGTGAATGCTGCTTTGTCTATTGTCCTTTCATAGCAAATGCAGCAGCAGAACCCACAGAAGGTGGAGGCCAGCAAAGTACCTGAGTACATTAAGAAGGCAGCTAAAAAGGCTGCAGAGTTCAACAGTAACTTCAACAGGGAGCGTATGGAAGAGAGGAGAGCTTATTTTGACCTCCAGACACATGTAAGTCCAACTTAAGATAACAGATGATTTGGTGAACTGACTGAGTTTCGATGAGGATCCTGTGACCATCATTGAAGGCAACATATAACAAAACTACATTATGTGTGACAGTCAGAATACATTAGGCACGGACACAAGCACGTCCATTAAAATCAACTGAAGCTGCTATGCTGACCATGGAAGCTGTGCGGACATCGCACTGCTCATGTCTTTTGTTTTTTTACATGTGGCTACACAGCCCTCCACCAGGTAAAATCTACATAGAAGTGTGTAAAAAAAACAAAAAAAAAAACAAGCACAAACTGTTTAAAATGATTAAAATAAATACTTCATTGTACCAGAGGCAATGTGACGCAGAAGTCACCTTGTTGGGGTTTTTTTTACATTGCACATTAAAATAAATCAATCAAATCAATGTGTATCCATGATCTTGTAGTTAAAACGATCTAGTTAATTAATTCAGTACCAGTTAATATAGCCTAGGCTTCCAAACCCTGCATAAGCAACTGCATTATCACTCGGCAAAACTCAATATGCATGCAGTGACGGAGATGAGATTGGTGTAGCAGGTAGAAAACCCCTCTCTGTCCTGCCTACATGACGCATTGCATCCGTGCCTGGTGTATCTCAGCTGTTACTCTGTGATGACCAGCTCTAGTTACACATACGAAGACTTCTGTTCCTAATCTGAATCAAAACTTGGTTTGTTGCTCTTTTAAAGAAAGAGGGCAGAATTTCCCCCAGAAGTAGAAGTTAGGAGGAACTATGATGATCTTCACCAGTATACATCACATCTGAACCAGTAGATATATAAAGACCATGTGTGTTGAATTCTGACTTTGCTGTCAGTCTTTCATCATCAACAACTTGGACCTCACCGGCTTGTTTTTGGTATTATAACATTTTGACATGCTTTGTGTTTGGTGTGTTGTCCCAGATTATCCAGGTGCCCCAGGGAAGGTTCAAGGTGCTTGCTCCAGAGCTGACCAGGACAGGGCCCTACCCTGTGGCTCTCATACCAGGACAGTTCCAGGACTACTACAAAAAGTACATTCCTCCCAAATCACATGTAACCTTATTGTGTTTTCTGGTTTGTTGCCATGCTGAGTGTTTTGCCCTGATGCATTTATCATATTGTCCATAACAGGTACTCTCCCAATGAGCTGCGGTACCTGCCGTTGAACACAGCTCTGTTTGAGCCTCCACTGGATCCAGAGCTCCCTGCGCTGGACTCAGAACCCGACTCAGACGACGCTGAGGATGGCAAGGATGAAAAAAAGAACAAGAACTCATCTGTAAGACATGAAGCTGCCACTGGACGCTTGTTCATACATCCATTCTGGACTAATGATGTTTTAATGGTAGAAATCTACCATGCGGCAATTGTACTATGCTTTGTAAAAGTGAAAAGATAAGATTCATTAAGCTAAAGAATTACTGTGATTAGCTGGGAGAAATGCAGCCTTTTCTTTTTACAGTTTTCATTTATGTTAATGGTTAATCTGATGCAATATCATGACATTAAAGAAATCATAATTAATTGTAGCCACACTGGGAAGGCTTTTGTGCATCCATAGGCTGAAGAAATAAAGGTTCTGGTTCGATCTCAGAACTATTAACACAACAAACCTGAACTCAGACAGTTGTGTACATCATTTCTAAATCCCTCTCTTGTGCTTAACTCTCTCCCCCTCCTCTTCTCTTCCTCTGCAGGACAGTTCTTCAGGCAACACATCAGACGTGGAGAGCCAGGAGGGAGGAGGCGGACAGGGCCACAAGTCCAAGGCCAAAGACAGGACATCCACGCCGGGCAAAGACGGCCATCGCCATTCTGCCTCCCACAAATCCACCCCAGGGTACAAGGTAGAGGACAAAACCACCTGAACTCTTCTCCAACAACAGCAGCAGCACTTTTTTTCTACCCCCCCTCCTCCTCTTTCTACTACTACCACTCCCTTACTCCATCCATCCCGTCAACCCTCCCTAGCTTTCTTCACTTTGTTCTCCGGCTTCTACAGTTTGTCAACATTTCAGCTGGGACCACCTGGTCCACACACACACACACACACACACACGCACACACACACACATATACACAGTCACACATTGGGGGTCCCGTCTTCAGTTTTTGTTTTTATGATTGCCACCTGGCTTTTTTTTTTCCTCCTTCGTACCAGACTGTGAGCAATAAGAACAATTTAAAGGAACAGTTCACGTGTTTCTTTTCCACTGCACTTTCACTTTTTTTTTGTTTTTTCAGCGAAGACAAATTTGAACTTTAAAAGTTTTTCCTTTTTGAATGTCTTCAATATACCTCTTGTGTGTCCTCACTTGTCAAAAAAAAGATACTTCCAAGACAAGTAAGTGGATGTTTTGGCTGCTAGTTTTTCTTTCACATTTTTGAAAAAAACATTTTTGTTACTCTGATATAGAAAATATAAACCACACACGTTTTGTGGTTGCTTTTAAAAACTAGTTGATGTTAACACCAGAGAATTTTAACATTTATACCTGAAGTGTAGAATGCACTTAACCCTAATGTTTAAATTGTGTATTGGTACAATAATATGCTTTGTTTATACACCATGTGATGTACTGTTAATCTGTTAATAATTATCGGAGAGCTGTTTGGGCTTTACTTGTCCCTATAATGTCAGTGTGGAGAGATGAGGACATGCTGACCTTGTTCACACTTTTGCTGAGCTGAACTAGAAGTAGTGTGTACGCTGCTGGGCAAACCCATATCAGCTTAACTTGTTTTAACACCAAGTCACAGCACATCTTTAGCAGTTATTTTAAATTTAAAAGGTTTATTTTAAATAAACACCTTGACTTTTATCTAATTGTTCAAGGCTGCCCCTCGGTCACTCCACTCTACTTCTACATGGTTTTTGTTTTATTTTTCCAATCCTCAAAGTTGCAGATGAAAAATTCCAACACCTAAATAAAAATATGGCTACATATTCCCGTTAATATAAAGTCCAGTTGAGTTCAGCTCAGCTTTGTGGTGTGGACACGGTCCTTTTCTAGTGTGTGTTTGCCAGTTACCAGTTTCACAGTGTGTTTAAGTTTGACTACCCAGTACCAGTTGAACGGTCCTTTACTCATCTGATCATTTTGCACATGGTTTGAATCGACCCAGCAGGAACAGAGTTTAGTGGACATGTTGGAAGCCAGAATTCATTAGTGTCCGTGTACTATGTCAATTTGTGATGAGTACAAAAGGACTTATAGATGCTATAACTTCAGACATTATATTTATAAAAATATAGTTTGCAGATGTCAAAAGGTATGATGCATAACTTTGCAACCTGGGTAAATCTGCCAAAGTAAAGTGCACGTAGAGTTCATCTCTTTTTCAGTGGTAAAGTATATTCTCCATAGCCATTAAGAAAATCCCTATTTATAGATGAAAGGTTTTATGATTTCTAATGGTTTTCAATGTTCCCAGAATCTGTATGTGACAGTCAGTGATGCAGGCTGCTAGCTGATTAACGTTACTTCGCTCTGGTCTGGCTACCATCTACAGTATATGCAGTGGTTTACAGTGACCTCATGATTGGTGAAAACTCTCTAAAGTGTTTGAGTAGTGTGATATTTTCACAATGCAGCTCATGAATAAAAACAAATTATGAAGAACAAAGATGAAAATAGATGAATTAATTTCCTTTACTTAGAATAATTTTGTTCAGAGTGTCGTACATGTTGCATGATTAAAACAAATCTATATTTCATCATTAAAATAAAATAAAGGTTAATGATACCAAGTTGGGAAATGAATTGCTATAAACATAAATGGATCATGATGGAGATAAAAACACTTCATTTAATGCAGTCATAATGTGACTACAACATATTATAATCATTGTTGATATTTCAGATCTTTTTAACCGTGTTGCCCTTGATATTGATTCTTCTGTGATGTTGAGGAGATGAGAAAGTGTAATTTGTGTAATTTGGGATTTGAGCGTCCTGATTATTACTAGGAGTTTGAAGGTTGAGCAGAGTTCAGTTTCAGTAGATACACTCGGCACAGCTAACAGGTTAGCGTTTGTATCAATGGCTACTAACTTTATTACTTATATTGACAGCTGAGACAGACAATATATTTGATGACATATTTCATGACATAACAATAAAAGTAATAGTCTATACCTACAGAATATCCCTCTTATATCTTGTTGTCCATTAATCTTAAAACTCCACCAGCTGTGGAAGAGCCAGTATCAACCAGTAGAGATTTCCCACCTAAAAGACCTTTTTCACAGTACGTTTTGACACGTCAAAGCAGGAAAAGTACAGGTGCAATTAATAACATTAAAGATGGCTGACTTCGGTTTACTTGTTCCAATTTCATGACTCTGGTACAGTGCGTGATGATTCATCAGTACGGCTTTCTTGATCAGTTGCACCTGTGATTTTTCTGCTACGACAAGTCAAACTGTCTGCTGTGAAAAAGGTTGAATGAAAATCCACAGTCCTCTTTTCATGCAAAAATGTATTTGAACATTTATTTATTTGAAGCTAATATGAGGCTTCAGCATTCCAAATTAGTGGATATCTATATATAAGTTAGTCTTTTTAGTGCCAAATTCCCTGTTTTTGTTGTTTGTCCTTCCGCTGTAGCTGTACAGGAAGAGGAAATGTTTTACTAAAAAGACTAACTATTGAAGATATCCTCTTTATTTGACTAACTCAGACAGCTGAAGCCTCAGATTATTTTCTGACAGACATTTAAATCACTTTTTGCTCTAAATGAGGACTGTGCATTACAGTGAGCAAAACCTGTTTTAGTGTACATATGAACACCTGACTATTATTTTAAGACAGACTTGGAAAAATTTTGATTCTATCCTTTAAAGTAGTAGTATTGGTAGAATATGTATGTCTATATTCACACTGTAGTGAAGCAATTCAAGGGGCTGTGTCCAACTCTTCTCTTTATTATTTCCCTTTCCTGCTGCTGTTTTTCTCCTAGTTTAGTTCTGCTTTGGTTCTAGTCTTGGACTTCCATCATTACCAAACTTAATTGATCCATTGTTTTGTTTTTGTTTTTTAACCATTAGCCGTCTAGTCTAATCTGCTCTTCCTGTCAGGGGACATTCTAATGAAGGATGTCACAAGTGTTTAATGCAACTGGACATGATGTAAGTATGTAAGACTACAGATTTAGTTAATTTTGGGGATACACACTTACTTCATGCGCTTCAGACAAATATTGTATGCACAGATTTTGACTCGTTAAAAGTTTGGATAAAGACTGTTGCAGTCCAACCATAAAATCTTGCTCAGTCTTCTCTGTTTTAATTCTGTGGCGGCTTCCTATAGAGGCGTTAAAAAGAGTTAAATGTTTCCAAATATTTCCAGTGTGACATCCTGATTTAAATGTCCCCGAGTCTCCTTATCTTTCCTCTCTGACCCCTGTTGAACTCAGTGGTATGTTGCATAAAAAGCAACTCTTCAGACATCCATAGTCATAAAACACAGTTCAAGAGTGGAAATAAAAATTTCAAACTCATAGAGTGGACAGAAGTTGTGATTGTGTCCATCAGCATATTGATTCAAGTCTACAATTGTCAAATATTTGTTTGTCAAACAGCCTTGAATATTGTTACATGGTAAATAATGGGAGCTGCAGGGATGACATCACTTAGATTACAGATGCAACATGCTTGCAAGAGGGTCTGTTAGACACCACATGCCGTTCTTGTTTGTACCCTGAGATATATTTTAATCTCCTGGTACTTTGCACACTGTTGCAGTTTAATATGCTGAATTCTGTTTAAGTTTATGTGTTTCAAGTGTATAAACCAGTCAACATGTAATTCATGTACTGTGCTCCCAAAAGTAGAAGATATAGTGCTCTTTTTGTTTTTGTCTTTTGTCTCCAAAGCACTCAAAATGCATTGAACTACTACACTGTACTGTATATTGTCCATGACTACAGGATACCCGTTTCTGGTTGGTTTTTATAGCATTATTCTGCCCTTGCAGCCTAAGGTCATTCCCAATGCTATATGTGGCATTTGCCAGAAGGGTAAAGAGGCCAACAAGAAAGGCAAGCCAGAGGCTCTCATTCACTGCTCCCAATGTGATAACAGCGGTAAGTTCATGCACTTCGTTTTAAAGGACACTTCCCTGCACTGCTTGTGTTGTGTTTGTATTTTTGACTTTAAGTTCAAGAACTATTTTCCAGTATTTGCAACATAACATCAGCAGAATTTAGCCACATCTATTACTAAGTGTCTTCATGTTTTCTCAAATTACGTTGACTCTGATTCATTATTCATCAGTGGGTTTTTTTTGGTGTTTTTTTTAATTAACTGATGATTGAATAATATTTAGCTGATCCCAGATGTTCGTTGTCTAATGAATCAGCTCTTATCAGTGAATTGAAATGTTCAGTTGTCGTTGTACCACCAGTTAACTTCATTTCATTGTCTCGAGTGGAACAGCTGAAGCCTTCAGATCTGTATAAGCAAGTTTTGTACTTTCAGGAAATTGTTTATACTTTGTTTAAACACAGTGTGAGTGTTTACATTCAGACAGTAAAGCTTGTGTTATTTCAGGTAATATATATATTTCACTGTTCAAATGATTTACAGTTACTGTACACCTACATACACATTAGTTATTCATCTGAAGGCTGCGTCAAACACATTTAATGTTCTGTTCATACAGTAATTACCAAGCAGGTGTGACGACATGGAGAAAAAGACCAAGCCTGTCACTTAAGATAGTCATAAAACTAGTTATAGACATTTTAGAAAACAGTCTAGATGTGAACAGATTCAAGATAATGCTCTCTGAAATAACGACGTGTCAGTGAGACACGAACATCATGTCTGTCTGTGTTTTGCTGTCTCATCTGCCTCCTTGTGTGTGTGCCTGTTGCTGTGTGGATGTGTCACGTATTTATTTCTGTCTTTGGCTCTGTCTGTGTGTTTCTGCGTACTTTCTTCTGAGCATGTGTTTTTGTGTCCATAAACTTTAGGCCACCCATCCTGCTTGGACATGAGTGAGGAGCTGGTGGGTGTGATCCAGACGTACCGCTGGCAGTGTATGGAGTGTAAGACGTGCACCGTGTGCCAGCAGCCCCACCATGAGGACGAGATGATGTTCTGTGACAAATGTGACCGAGGATACCACACGTTCTGCGTGGGCATGGATTCCATACCTAATGGTCAGAGGATGAACATGCATACAGGCACTTCTTCTTTCTACTTGTCTTGATTTTTTTTAAAATAATTATTCATTCAATTTTTCTGTCTCCTCAGGTCTTTGGGTATGTGAGGTGTGTGACAAAAATTTCACCACACCCAAGAAGAAGGGAGGAGCCAAAACACCCAAGAAATCCAAGTCGGCTCAGAAATGACCGACGGCATCATTAACTACAATACCTTGACCAAATTCTCATTTGTATAATTGTTTACAGAAGCTGTAAAGTGTTAAAGGATCAGGGTGGAAATTGAACGTCCTCAAAAGCTTTCTGAATGACTATGACTATCTGAAAAGTCCGGTCTTTGATCTAAATTTAATCTAAAGTGTAGTTCCACTACCAAAAAATACCAAAAATTGTTGTTACTGATTTACAAGTCGTTCAATACACAGACTGCCACGAGACAACAGCCAAGTCTGAATGAGTAATCTTTGCTGTGAAAGCTTTGTTTACATCAGTAATGTCTGAAAACACAGAAGAAAGGCTGGCGTATAATTTCAATCACAATCAGTTTAGAAACACAGAACTCCTATTTTCTACCTGTAAAGTCAAACTTAAACCATGTTTATTAATAAATCTCAAATGTATGTACTAAAAAATGTCAGATTAGGCATTAATTTAAGCATAGTAACTGGTCTGTAATGTTAGGGACTGACTGACATCATACATGAATAATGTTAATTGAATCCATCCAACTCCGTCGCACTAAATCCTGGTGATCTGCTAACCACTATCAGTGTGAGTGCATTCCTACTTCATTAAACCAACTCGTCTTGTAGTTTCTGTCTCACATCTCTGTGACCAACAGCGATAAATTGTTTCAGATGAACAAATGGTGCTTTTGATCTTGTACTACTGAAACAATCAGGGTTAACAAGAGTTCACTCATTTATTTCTTTCAAAACAACATTTTTGTATGTTTTTTTTTTTTTTTGTATCTCATAAACTACAATATGTTTTTTAATTAACGTTTATTTAACGATGCAGGCCAGTAAAGAGCAATCTTATTTAAACTCTTGTCCTGTGTAATAAAATGTAATAGACGCTGGCTGTGATCTACGGCTGCAGCAGTTTTCAGGTATTTATGTTTGAGTCTCAATAATTGAAATAGTAAAGTGTCTCACTTTACATGTGTTAGTTTTGTTGCCAACCCTCCACTATTAATTATTACACAAATGTAACCACTCACTGTAATTACATTGAAATTAAGCGTCCACAGGCTACTATAAATCAACTGATATTTTTGCAATCAGCTTGAAAGACGTTTTTTTTTTGTTAGTTTTTTTTTTAAGTCTGTCAATTTTTTGTTGTCCTGCAGTGGTTGTTACATGGAAATGTTAATGGAATATTTGTTGATAATAATGTCATAGTCACTGAATACTGAAGTGTTTTTTTTTTCAATAAAAGCTACTTTGAGACTAAAAAAAGACTCATTAATTCCTTATTTGTTGTACACCGCATATTAATCACAATAGTTTTTCTATGAACATGTCACAGATACAGTTGTATAAATGTGTGCTGTGCTTGATATACAGTTAAAACTAATGAAGACCTTCAATGTTCTGTTCTATAAAAACTCATAGAAGACATAATTGGGATGTTTTGATGCCAAAAATCAAGATAATCTGGTTGCACTGATTGGGTGGCTGCACATAGCTTATGCATTGTGAACATACATTTCAAAAACAAGTGTTTTACATTTTATGTAATGAACAAAGCTTTAAAACTGTCTCATACACACAACTGCTACTGCAACATGAAGGAGTGACTGTTGAAGCCTCCACTTTTTTGAGTGACCAATTTGCAGGAAATTGCAAATAATGTAAATTATTTTGCCATCCATTTGTACTTCTAGTAACATTAAGCAACATTGATTTTATAAGTATTACAGATAAATTGTCAGAGAGTAACATGTCAAAACTTTGGACACGCCTTCCCGTTCCCTTGAAAATCCAAACTTCTGACTTGGACTGTATGTTTTGGCAAATAGAAAAAAAGGTAAAATAGCATATCAATATTATTTGGTATTGGCATCTAATAATTATATGTAATAATAATAATGCATTTAATTTGTACTGCACTTTTCATTCACAGTGAATCTCAAAGTTCTTCAGCATTAAAAATATATAATGAAGAAAATAACAGGAGTTAAGATGAAAAAGTCACCCTGAATAGAAAAGTTTTTAGAGGTTTTCTGGGGTCTGTGCTGCCCTCAGATGGTTAGGAAGGTTGTTCACAACTGTGGTGCAGCGGAGCAGAAGGCTCGATCCCCCCGTAGGCGTAGGTAGGGAAATGTCCTTACCCATATCAAGGTGTTGGTGGATTGTCTCTAACAATATTTTTACTGATCTCAAACAATTTAAACAATCTTTAACTCCATGTAATGTTAGTGGTAAGATCTCTGCAGAGTTGCCAGGTTTGTGTGTTTTGGTTTTTTTTTTGCAGAAAAGTGCGCTATTATGATAAAGAGTGAAACAGCAGGATATGTGGGATGCTCGACCTGATGATCTGGCAACCCTCAACTTCAAGCTGTAGGCATTGTTGACTAGCAGCAGCCCGGCAGCAGCAGTAGTGGAGTCCGTGAGGTGGAGAATCTGAAGTGTTTAGTATTTATAATTTAAACCTTCCAAACATCACAGAAGTGAAAATGACTTTACTGGACAAAACTAAGATGATCTGATATTATATTTAATTTCAGGTGTTAGGTGTTGTTAATTTGTGATTATTGCTCAGACATACTGTTTAATTAAACAACTTTTTTACTGTTGGTGAAAATTCCTCCCAAAAGCAAATTAAGACATCTGGTCCTTTTCAAAGAAAAGTCAAAGTGTCAGTAACAGTTGAGCTTAGTTAATAAGAAGGCTCTGTAATCAATCCAAACATTAATCTTTGGAATTAGTGGGAGACATATTTACTATTTAATGCCATTTCTCCCCTTTTCCATGAGTAGATCAAAAGCAGAGTTATTATTCCATATGTCATTAAGACATGAACATTATTTATAAGCTAAATTAGCCACAGCTCGTCCAACTGATCTGTTTGTGACTGTCAGGCATTATTTTATGAAAATCCTGTCAGCAGCAGCCTGAGCAGCACAGAGACACACAGACAGGTGAGCTGCAGCCACTCAGGTGAGCTCTGATGTCATAGTGAAAGATCTAACCATAAGCTCAGGAGCTGAATGAAAAATAATCCAAATAGAAGTTTTTGAGATGATTTAAAGATAAGTTTGAGCATCACTGTTGCTCTGTCATGAAACTCTTGAGTTGTGTCGTCAAAATCCACAAACTGAGAGAAGGACAGAATCTCAGATGAGGTTTGAAAACGTTACAGCAGCTAGTTACAGAGCAGCACATTATCTACAGGTTTCTATACATTTATTTTATTGTAACATTTAATGTTATTTTTAAATGTTAAGTTTAGTCTCAGTTTAATAGTTAAGTAGTCTATCAATAAAATAAAATGTAACAATCAGAGAAAAAAATCATTATACAAGATACAGGAAAGTCAACAAATGCATAATCAGTTAAGTTAACATTTTGCATGAAAGAGATAAAAGTGATAGAGAGCAAGTACACATACACAATTATTTTGGCCGTTTCACAAAAATGTCCCAACCAAAGTCAAAACCAAACCTACATCCTTGAACCCCCCCATGGTGTGGAGCTTATCACTGGGGGCCAAGAGGAAAAAGACCTTATTACAAATGTAATTACTTGTTATTGAAGTTATATATTCCTCTTTTAACTGAAACAAACAATAAAGAATAACCTGATTTTGCACTGCGGAGTGTAAAAGTATTGATCTATTCCTGTCGTGTCAGCATGCGGCCAGTGGCGGCGCTCACACACAGAGACTCACTGAACACAGCAGGAGAAGAAGAAGCTGCCATATTGCAGTGATACAGCGAGTTTACTGACTGAAGCTTAGACACCGCTCCGTTTCTATATCTAAGATGCTTTCGGCGCAGAGTTTTGGAGACCCCGGGAAGATGAAAGATTATCACTACACTGGTCCCGTAGAGCACCGTTTCTCACCGTACGCTTTCAACGGAGGGTGAGTGTGACGTTTAAACCGCTGGCCAGTTAGCCTGCTTGCTAACTAGCTAACCAGCTTAGCAAAAACTTACATGCCAACTGAAACAAAACAAAGGTTGAGTTCATAAAAGGTATGAAAGCAGAGCAGCGTTTATTTTCCCAAGACATAACTTATCTTCATTTTAGTTTGATATTCTAGTAAAACTGGAGATCACATATTTAATAGGGATATAAAAGTCACGGTTTCGGTTTCGGATGTGTAGCTTCCGTTAGCAGGTAACTGACACAGCAGTAACTCTGCATGTTCACATTATGTGAGCTTCCAGAAGATGAATGAACTCACCTGTGCCGTATTTTCTTCAGGACTGTGCTAGCTGTTGCCGGGGAGGACTTTGCCATCGTAGCCTCAGACACCAGGCTGAGTGAGGGATACTCGATCCACAGTCGGGACTCTCCAAAGTGCTACAAGCTGTAAGTGTGGACCGTCACTGTCAATGAAGGACAGTTTAAAAAGACAACATGTTATATCTAATGAATCAAATACATCACATCAATAATGATTCATTTTCTGTATAATAGCGCTGTGTAAATGAACCAAAAAGCTATTATCAGTCATCTTTATTGTGTCCCTGCTGCTGAAGTCACAGCAGTTATACTTTAAAGGACTTAACAGTTTTTCAAGTCTGTCTTGAAACAATAGTCACGAGCAAACATGAACATTGAAATGTTTTTTCTTGCTTTTATCATTTCTCCTGTTCATATTGACCATTAAAAGATCCCTTCATAATGCACTTACAATGTAAGTGATGTAGGACACAAGCCTCCTGTGCAAAAATGTATTTTTAAAAGTTTATATGAAGCTAATATGAAGCCTCAGCCGTCCAAACTAGTCAAATCAAGAAGAAGTCTTTCAATGTTAGTCTTTTTAGTGAGTCAAAAGTCCCTCTTTTTGTTACTGTACTTCCACCGCAGCTCAACAGGGAAACACTGTCCGAGGAAACACAGAGAGGGAATTTGATGCTAAAAAGACTGTAAATGTGTCAGATATCCACTTGATATGACAAACTCAGACTGCTGAAGACTTATAAGATTCACATAAACCTTTAAATGCATTTTTGCAGAAAATGACTGTGTGGGCACACGGTGGATTTTGGCCTCCATCACTTACATTGAAAGCGCTCCTCTAACTAATGTTGTTCTACTAGCTGCAGTGCTCCTCTGTGAGGAACCATTTGGCATCTATGGATAAAATTACTCATCACCACATGAATCACAACCAACTTTAAGGACTTTGCTGCCCTGACTGTCACTCATTTGTTTCATTTTACAGGACAGACACGACTGTCATTGGCTGCAGTGGTTTCCATGGCGACTGCTTGACTCTGACTAAAATCATTGATGCCAGACTAAAGGTGAGCCGGCGTCTTGGTTTCAGTCTCTCTTTGGTTTCATCCTCAAACTTATCAAATTCAGCTGACTCCACTAACTGTCTTTGTCTGCTGATCATAGTGTTCCAGGAATTAATATTCTAATGCGTCTTTTTGCTTTTAATCAACACAGTTTGAATTATTCTATAAATCTCATACAAGAAGCAACTAGAAGGATTTATCTGTACATTATGGATATTTGTCCTGCAAGACCTACAGTTGGTGTCATAGGTTAGTTAATATTTACAAAACAACAACACATAAACTGACGGTCCTGCTTCTCTCTCAGATGTACAAACACTCAAACAATAAGTCAATGACCAGTGGAGCCATCGCAGCAATGCTGTCCACCATCCTGTACGGCCGGAGGTTTTTCCCCTACTATGTCTACAACATCATCGGAGGGCTGGATGAAGAGGGCAAGTACTTCAACGCTACTGATACACATATGCACTTGTTTGTGCCAGTATAAAGTTGTTGTGGTTGTTAAGACTGCCATGATTTCAGGGGGGCAGTGAATGTTGAGCTGCTGTTTGAGTCAGTGGGTTGTTGTTTATATTGTGCTGTATGTATAACACTGTAGGTTGTATTGTCATTGTTTCTAAGATTTATTTGTTTTTATTCATAATGTCTAATTTCTGTGACGTAGGCAAGGGAGCAGTTTACAGCTTTGACCCAGTGGGCTCCTATCAGAGAGACACCTACAAGGCTGGAGGATCAGCCAGTGCAATGCTTCAGCCACTACTAGACAACCAGGTACATAACACACACATTCACACTCTGCTGTTGCTATCCACAGTGGACAAGTGGCAGCTGAACATGGTACAGTTATGTCTGACTCTCCTTTTCACACTTTATTATCACAGATTGGTTTCAAGAACATGGAGGGTGTGCAGCATGTTCCTCTGACTAAGGACAAGGCGATTCAGCTGGTCAAAGATGTGTTCATCTCAGCGGCAGAAAGAGACGTCTACACCGGAGACGCCCTTCGGGTCTGTGTTGTCACTAAGGAGGGCATTGATGAGCAGACTATACCACTGAGGAAGGACTGAAGAGGAGACATGATGTTTCCCGCTGTCTCTGCTTTCCTTCTCTGTTTGTTCTTTCCACATTTACCATGCTGGTCGGGTCCCTTTACATCAGATCTCTCTCTTAAATAGGAGTGTTGTTCCAGAAGTTGGCTTTTAGTAGCCTCTTATGTTAGGCTTCAACCAGGGAACTTTGTATTCCATTTTTTTGATATTGGTTCACTTTTTGCATTCATTTGAAGTTGAATCTTTTCTCCCTTTTTCCACAATTATTCCCTTCAGTCTTTGCTATTACCAGATCCTTGTATTTGTGGTTTGCCAACCTGATTCTAGATCAGCACTCCTGTTCTGAGAAGCCAGTTCTTCGCTCCCCTTGCCTAGAATTTTCCATTATGTTTTGAGGATACAATACTCTGCTTTTCTTTTTACATTCTTAATAAATGTAAAGAATTGAAAAATCTGCTCTCGTTCATTTCACATGTTCACACAGACATCACCCTAATGAGCAAAAACATAATGGGAAATGAAAATAGTTGTTTATACTTTGAAATTTAGAACAAGGCTGCAGCCACGACAACTAATACATCAATGAATGTGTGGAAACTTACTTCTTGTACTATTAAGTTTAGATTTATTTTACATTACAACAACTGTAATGAATTCTGAAGTCGTATAATGTTATTTACTGTAACTTATTAACTAGACAAGAGAATAGTAATTTATTTTTCAAATACTCGTCCTGTAATTGTTTTAACTCCTCCACCTGGTCTTGTGACAGTCAACCTCACTGACACCTACGTAAACTAAAACTAAGAAGGTGCCTGTATTGTGTGTGTTTGCCTGATGCTATTGATTAATTAATGTCATGTACTTTTTCTTAGACAGCAGATGAAACAGAATTGGTTTTGGCAGTTTTCTTTTAATGAAATTGCACCTGGAATATTCATGCCTCCTACTGCAAAATAAGGAAATAAAATTGAAGGGTTTTGGTTATAAAAACACAGTTCACACTGATAATAGGATATTGGAAATTAACAACAACTTGGAGGAAAAAAATCAGAATGATGTGACAAGAATTTCTCCACCATGAATACTTAAAGGATAGTTTTACTTTTTCAACTACATCTTATAAACAATACTCTCATGCCCACATGTACACCCAAAGAGTTACTGGTTGCTGTAATCATTTCTCATGTCTGTACCGTGTACAGATCCCTTCCTAACGTGTCTCCAGTGTGAGAGACAGAGGACAAAATCCATCGTCTTGTTTTTGTGTAAAATTCATCTGAAGCGAACATGAAGCTTCAGCAGTCGGATGTAGACAATTGAAGTTATAATTTTCCAATGTTAGTCTTTTTAGTACAAAATTCTTGCTTATCTGTGATAGGATAGTAGATAGAAAAACAAAGTAATGAATTTCCTGCTTGATTTGTCTCACTCAGACTGCTGAAGCTTCATATTCTCTTCATCACAATCTAGAGCAGAATACATTTTGTCTGAATATGACCTGATTTTGTCCTCCATAATTTACAGTCGAGACACATCAGTACAATTTTAATGCCTCCCATTAAAACATAGATATACATCTTTCAAATATTAAAAAGCAAGAGAGTAATAATCATACCGCAATATAATATCTACTACCAGACGACACAACAGAAGGAAAGAAGACAGGTGGCATCCTGTTATTTTTACTTATTTTTTTCACTGATATAATGCTACATGGCTGCTACAGGAATAGTTTCAAACTGGTTTTGTGAAATGCCGTTTCGCTTTGCATGTCAGAGCATGTAGTTGAGTGTTAGTTTGAATTGCGCTCTTCTGGAACTTTTTAGACCTACTTTCTACAGTTTAGGATACAAACTGATGGCATATTGCTGCTATTGTGACAAAAAACATGCAACTCTTTCTGAGCAGATCATAGAACTGAGACACACAGGACATGTTTGAACACTGTGCTGGAAATCAAATCAACCAACCTTCCAGCGACTTGACCGTGTCAGCTCTCACATCTGGAACTCCTCCTTCCTGACAGAAATTCATTTTTAATGAGGATCGTGTTGCCTGAGGCACTTTTTCCAGAAGTGGTCCACCCCACCAACACCAGCCTGAAAGCTGGAGAAACAAAACTCTATGTTGACATGATGCACTGTGCACTTAAACTCGCTGTTCACAAAATGTTGATGGACTCACTTTTCTTCAAATTGGAGCGCTTCTCTGCCATGATGAGCTGCTTTCCCAGGTCCTCGATAGTCACTAATGTTCAGATTTAAGGCTTCACTCTCCGAACATGATGAAAGTGAAAGTCTTTCAGGTATATATACTGTACTGTACTGTACTGTACTCAGACTGGTTTTCACACCTTATGTACACTCCTTCTTCTGTACTGATAAGAGGTCACTGAGGTCATTGAACATATTTCACTTGAGATCATAAGTATAAACTGACCTGAATTATTGGGATTAAGTTAAGAATTTTCAAGTCAGATTAATTCTCATTCACAGGTTCTGTGCAGTTTGTGAACATTGTTAAATTCATGTTTTAAATATTTCCCCAAAACATTTTAAATGGATTCAGACTTCTTCTGTATTAGCTGGAACACATCCTTCATGTTTAGTCAATACATATTTTACATTTTTGCAAACTGTAAGTGTCTTTGATGATATTCAGTATTCTAGCAGCCGTTAGCCTCTGTATGAGAAAAGATGTTCTTGTCCTACGGGGAAATATCACTTATTTTGATTACATTTGTTTATGGAGGCTGATCATTTCTGCTGCTTGTTATTTGCCTCACACCAGCATCATAGAGTCATAGACCTGCTCTGACAACATTCCTCTTTGGCAGGACAGAAGCTGATATAAATCAAGGATGCAGAAAGATAGAAACATAAATATAATTGATGAGAAAATTAAGTACAAAAGCAAAAGAAAGACGCAGGAAAGATATCTTGAACCTTTAGACATCACTCTTTGTTTATAGTATTCTTCCCCTGCTTTTTCCTCTTGTTGTCTTCATCATCATATAAGGAACTGGAGTATTTTATTGAATCTATTCTTACACTATGTCTGTCACAGAAGAACACTGTGGATTTTGTCCTCCATCACTTCCATTAAAATCACATTTGGAAGGGAGGTTTCCAGTTTGAAGAATGGAAACAATTACAACCAATAACTCTTTTATCGTACATATGAACATATCACTATTTTTTTTTAAGACACACTGAAGAATATGAATTCCACTAAGGACCCAGTGATACCAGTGAGGAGTTTAGCTAACTGATGAAGTTTTGCCACCATTGCTGTAGAAAACAATATAAATGTACGTTAATGAACTCTGCAGTGAAGCCATTAACGGCAATAAAATAAACTGAGTTGCACAGTTGAAATTTCAGATATTTTCCTGATCAGCTGCCCTGGAAATAACTGTCGGATTAATATTTGCTCAGTTATCTTAAAATATGACTAAAAATATGTTTTCCAGCTGTGCTAATTGTGAATTTGAGTTTAACAGTAATAAAATCCACAGCAGCTGTGAGATTAGAGCTGCAACGATTAGTTGATTAATTGATTAGTCACTCGAGAGAAAAACAGCGACAATTTTGATAAACAATAATTTTAAGCATTTTTTAAAACTAAAATGACAAAAATCCACTTTTTCCAACTTCCCAACTGTGAATATTTCCTTGTTTTCATACTCCTCTATGATAATAAACAGATTATCTTTGGATTTTGGAATATGTTTAAAAAAACAAGACATTTTGAAAGGTAACCATGGGCTTTTTCACAATTTGCTTATATTTTATGTACCACACAAATAATCAATTATTTGAGAAAATAATTGTTAGTTGCAGCCCTGTGTGTGAGATTATTCTGCACCACCTGAAACCATGAAAATACTTTCAAACATCCTTGTTTAGGAGGAAACCAAACAACACTCAATTATTTTATTTCCTTTTATTAACCCAAATCAATCAGCAACTGTAACAAGTGTTTAATTAACAACTGTTTTAATAATCAAAACTCTCTCACACACAAACAGACACCCGCAGTGTCCTTAGGCGTAGTACTGCAGGTTGGCCTTCTTCTTGGCCTGGACCTCCAAGATTCCCTCCATGTAATCCTCGTGGTTCAGCTCTGTGGCCCCGCGGCGCAGCGCGATCATACCAGCCTCCACACACACAGCTTTGCACTGGGCTCCATTGAAGTCGTCGGTGCAGCGGGCCAGCTCTTCGTAGTTGACATCGGGACTGACGTTCATCTTGCGGGAGTGAATCTGCATGATGCGAGCCCTGGCCTCTTCGTTCGGCATGGGGAACTCAATCTTCCTGTCCAGACGTCCTGAGCGGAGCAGCGCAGGGTCCAAGATGTCGACTCTGTTGGTGGCAGCAATCACCTAAAAAAATATGCACAATATCAATGTAGTTACACTGTCAGCATCAAACTGAAAATCTAAAGCAAGAAGCAGGTGAGGTAAATAAGATGATGGGGAAGTCAGTGTTTTTTTAATTAATTAATTAATTTATTTTAAATTTTTTGTAGAAAAGTATTTATTTTAGGTTTCTATATTTACAGGTCACAGTTTTTGTTGTGTAGTTTGTGAAAACATCTGTACGGTCCTGTGTGTCCATACGTCATATGAAGTGTCTCTAACTTCATTGTTCTTTTGTGTCCATTTAGAATCGGTACATCTGAAAAAAAGAACTTCCTGTCTCTGTATTCAGTCCGTCTATTACAAAAGCCTAAATTGAATATGAAGAAAAGTAGCAGATGTACTCAGTCTCTGTCTCCTTGACAGATTAAAAAAAGAAAAGAAAAAAAAAACCTACTTATCCTGAATCTAAAAATTTGTTCTGTTGTCAAAAATTTTGAATGGTACAAAAGGTGTTTGCACACTGTTACTCTTTTACTTTACCTATATTAGTGCTTTTCTCTGATAGTGTGACAGTGTTAGAACTAGAAAACATTGTTTAATTGTGATACGAAATTAGATGCGCCAGGTTTTAGTAGATGTAGCCTGATCCTGATATTAAAAGCTGCATTACAGGATACCATATCATCTCAACTTTTTTTGACTTGTGGTACACAAGTTTGTTGTCTAAATTAACTCTACAGAGCAAGTACTGAGTCTGGTTTCTCAGGAAATGTCTCTGAGTGGTTTGGGTTAATTCAGACGACAAAATTGTGTAACACAAGTCAAAAAAATGTTACAGAATTCAGAAAATGGATCAGAAGCTGACTCCTTGTATATCAGTCTGTCTAGTTGATGTGTGGACTCTGCTCAAATGAAAACTGAGTGACTCTGAAGCTGACTCCAGCGTCGTGAGTTTGGAGGTGGTGTGACGGTGGTCGCAGCCTCACCTTGACCTGCATGTTGGGCTGAAACCCGTCCAGCTGGTTGAGGAGCTCCAGCATGGTCCTCTGCACCTCTCTGTCTCCCGCCTTCTCGCTGTCAAATCTCTTGGTGCCGATGGCGTCCAGCTCGTCAATGAAGATGATGGACGGGGCCTTCTCCTTGGCCAGGGCGAAGGCATCCCTCACCAGCTTGGCTCCGTCTCCGATGAACATCTGGACCAGCTGTGGGCCAGCCAGCTTCAGGAAGGTGGCTTTGGTCTGAGCTGCGCAGGCTCTGGCCAGGAGGGTTTTCCCTGTTCCAGGTGGGCCGTACATCAGGACTCCTTTAGGTGGCTGGATGCCCAGGTTCTCAAACTTCTCCTTGTGGTTCATGGGCAGCACTATGGCCTCCACCAGCTCCTGGATCTGCTTATCCAGACCTCCTATGTCGCTGTACTGCTCTGTGGGGCGCTCGTCCACCTCCATGGCCTTCACCCTGGAGTCGTACTCGGTGGGGAGGGTCTCCAGGATCAGGTAGGAGTCTTTGTTGACACCCACCAGGTCTCCAGGCTTCAGTTTCTCCGCGTCTACCAGCCCGATGACCGGCAGAAAGTAGGTCTGCCGGGTGGAGGTCTTGATGACGGCGCACTTTCCTTTTCTCTGGGAGTCCAGGTCTACGTTAGCCCCGTCCTCCTCCTGGTCGTTGGGGTCCACGTCCAGCAGCTCGATGACGTTGGACACCAGGTAGGGGAGCGTTTTGTTCACCTTTATCTTCTCCGTGTTTTCCTTGATTTTATCCTTCATGGCCTGCAGCTCGTGCGTCACCCTCAGCACCTCGCTCTTCATTATCTTTATCTCGCTGTCGAGGAGTCGAGTCCGCTGGACGATCTCCTCTGTGGACATCTTTAAAACTTCTTCCCCGATGCCATCTTCCACCTCGTCCCAAACTGATTTGTCACTCAGCGACGCCGACGCCATCTTTCTCTCTGCCTGTTTCGGTCTGTCTTCGGGAACTGTGACGTGCCGGAAATGAAGTGTCTATTTCCGGTTTACGAGTTTTTAAATGATTTTTTTTTTTTTTTTTTAATTTTTTTAATTTTATTTTTTCAATAGCTTTGTTGAAAATGGCATACAACGAAATGTACACTTGATGAAATGAAAATTTGCTAAAATAATAATAAGATCGATGGCTCGCGTCACCCTCTTTTTTAAAACAACTTTATTGAAACAAAATACAGAAAGTTTACAGCACTTTGTGTTTACAACTTGAGTCTACAATCAAAAGCACGTTAAGGGGACAAAGGTTGTAGAAAAAAAACTAACTAACTAACAAACTAATAAAATGAATAGTTTAATAAATATCGTGTAAAGTTTTCAGTGGTTATACCTTTTAACAGTTTTTTGTTTGTACATTCAGATTTTGAAAACTGTATTGTTTGGATTCACTGAATATGACAGGAATCTCTATTTGCAGTATGTATTTGATTAATTTACTTATTAATTTGACCAAATTCCCTGTCCCACCCACATAAAAATTGAAAGAGGACCTTACTCAAAAGGAGTAGCCTATAGTAGTCAATTAAAATAGAAAAAGAAAGAAAAGAAAATAATAAATTAATATAGAAATAAATACAACATCTTTAAAATCTTTTAAAATTCACCAATCTGAACAGTACATTAAACATCTACAGGAAACGGTGCAGCACGTATTTTTATACTGCCCTAGATATCAGCAAGAGAGACAGACACTCCAGAGGAATCACATGACACTAGAGAAATGTAGCAGAGGAGTTCAGGTGATGAAGGGTACAGAGCTATTTTCAGATTTTTTTTTTTTTTTTAGAAAACACATGACTTACTAGGATAATTTAATGTAATAGTTTAGTAACCGTTCTGATCTACACCCCATCCAGGAGGCGGTGGTAATGCGCCTAAAAGCTGTTTGCAAACCGTCATTAAATAACAACAGACGAAGAAGAATAAGAAGGTGAAAAAAGGAAGTAACCGACGCTCACGAGCCTGAAATAACTGTGCTCGTGTGCTGACTAACTGGCAGAGTGTGAGTGTAAGTTGAGCAAACATATATTGTGTTACACCGACAAACGCCTCAGTTATTTCCAGCTTTTTGAGCACATAAACACACAGTTTTCACTGTTTCCACAACCCCTTTAACTAACGGGTTCACGTTAGCTAACGCTGCTAACATTAGCTCGGCGGCTAACTTCAGCTAGCCTCGTCTGATGAAGTGTTTGCTGTTCTATTTTGGAGTTCATGAAGACATTTTAGAAGGCAGCCGGTGTACAGATACGTTTGTAGTCACCTGTGTCTTGCATGCTAAACTACTTAAAGGACGCGTCATGCATTGGGCCCACAATGAATGAACAAGTCGAGAGTGCCTGAAGCTAAATGTGGTTAGCAACGCTGCGGATATGTTCGCGCCACCGCTGCAGCTGCACGGACTCAGCTTTATGTCGTTTGCAAGCTCCGCGATAAACTTTGTTGATGTACAGATCGATATTATTGTCACGAATGTCCCTGTTAACACCGGTTCCGTCCACCTTTTCATGCAGGACATAGCTGTCAGAGTGGAGACAAGAAGAGGGCAGTACTTGCTGGGGTTTTCCTACTGTGAACTGGACTGCGGACACCGAGCTTTGAGGCTCTTGTCCAGTCTATCTGTCCTGTGTTTCTGCCTCCTGGGTGGCAGTGAACAGAGCTGAAGAGATGGACCAGAACAACAGTATACCAAGCTTTCAGGGGCTGGCTTCCCCCCAGGTAAGTTTTAAGTATTTTATGTATAAGAGATTTTAAATTGGCCACAGTCCCTGGCTGGTTTTGCTGAGCATGTTTCACCACTTTCCACTCATGATCATACAAGTAAACTAAGTTGAGGAGCTCACAGACAACAACAGTTTGTGACAGTTGGGTGTGAAAGACTTTGCTCAAGCTTCTACAAAGTGTTATATAACATTGTAGTTTCCTGATGCCCTGTGACACAACTAAGCTGCTTCCAGCTCCTCTTCATCTGATTGAGGGGCACCTCATCGTAAGTCTCACTTGAGTGATGAGAGAGCAAATTTGCCTTCTTACCAGCTTGAGCTCCCAGCTTGCCCTCACGTCACAGGTCAGATGCACCAACTAAAGCTCTTGGTTTAAAGTGTCTAGTGAATTTAGGAATGTGTTATCCCTCTGTTAGATTTCAAAAGCTACTGGAAGAAGACAACGTAAAGAAAATGGTTTATGTGCATAACCAAAATATTATTTGACAAAGTAACAAAATTAACTTTTAGTATGAATTTTCTTCCATTCTTCAGAACGATGTGCCTGTTTTGGGTTGTCCTCTGACATCACTAACCACACATCTGCTGTTGTAGAGCTTCATAATCCACTTCCATTCTTCTCCCTGCTAATTGACTTACGGCAACCCCTTAATGTGGCAGACCGTTATCATGAATATGCAAACATGGACAGTGTGGACATGATAAAGGTGTAACTGCTGGAATATGATTGGGACTTTGGGGTGAATCACAATCAGGCGCCACCAAATGAGAAATAGACACAGTACTTTATTAATTCCAACGGGAAATTTAAGTGTCACAGCAGCCACTTGATGTAAATCAAAATACAAAAACAATTAGGTAGGTTAAAGAAACAAATGCAATTAAATGATAAATTATATACAATACCTAAATAGATTAACTTAAATATAAAAAATAAATAGAATAACTAAAAATATAACCATAAGACCAGAGATATAACCATAACTAAAATATATATATTATTTTCTGAGTATACACTGTTCAATGATGTTAATATGCTTAAGTACACGATACATTAGTGCGAGTCAGGTGGATTTTGGTTAGTAGTAATGTGCATGACTGTCCATGGATGTTAGAACTGAGTGTACTAAATATTGATACTTGAATAACTTACACAATGTATATAGCCTATGCACATAGATATATAATATATTGGAATTGTTTTCCCCACTCATTCTGAGAAAATAGTCTAAATATTTATTATTATATAGATTAATGCATAAACAAGCTGTAGCTCCACACTGGAGCAGTGTGCCTCCGTGAGTTTGCAGTGAACTCGCAGTTCACTGCACTGGATTGTATCGCTTCCAATAATAATTTCTTGAACTGCCACTTAAAAATAGGAGTTCAACATAAGAGCGCCCCTACAGTGATTTGAAATGAGTCATTTGTGACCAGAAAGGGTGCCGTCAGCCTTTTGAACCCCCAGATAGTTAATGGTTCTTTAAATTGACTGACTGATCTAAAATTTTTATTTTATTTATATTCTGAATGAGGCAAATTAAAAAAACATTAGCATTACCCAATATCACTCAGTACTAATATGTTGGGTTCCTTCACAGGGTGCCATGACTCCAGGCATGCCTATCTTCAGTCCCATGATGCCATATGGCTCAGGCCTGACTCCCCAGCCTGTCCAGAACACCAACAGTCTGTCTATACTGGAGGAACAGCAGAGGCAACAACAGCAGCAACAAGCACAACAGGCACAGCAGGCCAACGCAGGTACAACAAACACTGCTGTCATGTTCCTCTTCTTCACTTTCGGCCTCAGAATATGAACTCATTTTGAGTTAATCCTGTTTAAGCTGAGTTGGAAATGTTTTCCCCTTTCATTCTGAGAAAATAGTCTAAATATTTTATATATTATAACAATATATAATATAATATACGAGTAGCCATTATGGAAGTGTACTATCAGTTCATATTGAAGAGATTTTTTATTCTGTTTTCCAGGCCTTCCAGGGACGTCGGGGCAGACCCCTCAGCTTTTTCATTCCCAGACAGTAGCAGGTTCGACCACCACAGCGCTGCCAGGAAACACCCCACTACATCCGTACAACACTCCGCTGACCCCCATGACCCCGATCACACCAGCCACACCAGCCTCAGAGAGCTCTGGGATAGTACCACAGCTACAGTACGTTTCATATACGATGGAATTAACTGTAAAAGTATAATTTCATCCCAATTATTATATGCATCACCCTTGGAAATCATTTAGCTGCTCATGTTATTATGTTACTGTAGTCAATGGTAACAGTTTAAGTTCAGCCTTCTGGTAGATATTCCTACAGATCATTCAAGGACCAAAATTGTGCTCAAGGTGAATTAAATTAATTTAAACCCCAAACATGAACATAGTTGATATTTCAGAGACTACCTGAAGGTGTCCTGGTGTCATTTCTGCTTGGTTATAAATATTTTTTGCTACCAACAGATTGTCAATATTTCCACACAATTGAACTTGAGTCTGAGTTACGGCCTGAGCAGTTTGCCTTTATGTCTCTTACTCATTTCTTTTCTCTGTGCTTTTCTTACTCTCCTCACTGTTAGAAACATAGTATCTACTGTAAACCTGGGCTGTAAACTAGACTTGAAGACCATCGCCCTGAGAGCCAGGAATGCCGAGTACAACCCAAAGGTGAGACTGCCTCACATTACTGTGATCAGCCTTATGTTGCTCAGCAATGTGACTTTTTTTTCTTTCTATTCAACGTTTTGGTCCAGCAACGTTTGCTTTTGTTGGTTGTGTGATGAGATGATTTTGATGATTCCCTGATCATTCTTCCGGCAACATCGTCATCCCAAAATTTGCACTTACAAACAAGAAAATATCAAAACTGAATGAGCTAATTGCATCCCCTCTCTCTCTCTCTTTCTTTTAGCGTTTTGCTGCTGTCATCATGAGAATACGAGAACCCAGGACCACTGCTCTCATCTTCAGCTCCGGGAAGATGGTCTGCACTGGAGCCAAGAGGTCAGCGTAGAACTTGTGTAGATACATATGAACTTTTGCTAAATGCCATAATCAAAACCACTATCTGACTGGAGCGTTTTCTTTGGTTGGGACAATAAACCTGCTTACCAACTGTATCCGTCTGAGAAAACACGTGCTTGTCAGCAGTCAGGGTCTTTACTTTGTCAATAAAAATGCTCTGTTTTATTATTTTCTTTCCTCTTCTTACTTACTTGTGTGATTTTCTTAATTGTTTCCTATATTGCTCTCTTGCCTCTCTCTCCCCAGTGAGGAGCAGTCAAGGTTAGCGGCCAGAAAATACGCTCGTGTGGTACAGAAGCTCGGCTTTCCTGCCAAGTTCCTGGACTTCAAGATTCAGAACATGGTGGGCAGCTGCGACGTGAAGTTCCCCATTCGGCTGGAGGGATTAGTCCTCACACATCAACAGTTCAGCAGGTAAACTCATTTTGTTGTTTGCCATGTGCAGCTAAAAGCCACGGTCACTCATTTCTGCTTTTTGCAAACTACCAACATGATGTCTGTGTTGTGAGAAAATCATTATGTGATCAAGAGTTTTCACAGAGGGAAAGATCAGTGTGGTTTATTATTGTCAACATACATAAGCTGGCATGTTCCTCTTTTGTCTGAGCTGCAACAGTTAGTCGATTAATCAATTAGTTGCCAACAATTAAATGAATCCCCAACTATTTTGATAATTGATTAATCTTTTTAAGTCATTTTTTCAAGAAAAAAAATGTCCAACTTTTCTGGTTTTAGTCTTCTATGACCGTAAACTAAATATTTTTGGATTATGGACTGCTGGACATTTGAAGAGGTCACCTTGGACTTTAGGAAACAGTGATCGATATTTTTCACCATTTTCTGACATTTAATGGACTAAACAACTAATCGTTTGGTGTGATAAGACTGAATAAAAGTACATTTCCCTCACATAAAGAGCCTCATCTGCGAACTAAAATTGAAATGGCTTGTAGCGCTTGAGCTGCAGAGCTAGAAAGTTATTTTTAATTTGAAATAGATTTTTTGGGGGGGATGTTAAGCTAATTCCTGAAATAATTAATATAAATCAACTTGTCTGTTGCAGCTATGAACCGGAGCTGTTTCCAGGACTGATTTACAGAATGATCAAACCCAGAATTGTCCTGCTCATCTTTGTTTCTGGGAAAGTCGTACTAACGGGTAAGACCTTCTCTTCTGTTTATGGATCAACTGATTAATGGTTATGATCAGAAACCTATGTCCTAATCACAAACTGGTAGGATGATAGTAGATAGTTGTAGATTGATAGTTTGACTTTTTGTGGTAAATTTCTTCTTTTCACATAAATCAACAGAAACAGTTGATGTGTCAAATATTTCTGTTGTCTTTTGTCTTTGAGAGACATTGTAGGTCATCGCTGCTGCAAGGATTATATCACATAAACAACCTGAAACCTAAAAATTGATCAGATTCCTTAAATAACAATTAAAATATTATCTATTAGAAATGGAGATTACCCAGAACATGGTGTTAATGTGTATGATGATGATTTTTATGATAATGTAACTGAGTGTGGTCACTGATATCTGTGTTGTTTGTGTGAAGGTGCAAAGGTGAGAGCAGAGATCTATGAAGCGTTTGAAAATATCTACCCCATCCTGAAAGGCTTCCGCAAGACAACGTAGAACCTGCAGCTTCTTTTACCATCTCCCGAACCCCGTCTCTTTTTACTCTGATTTTTTTAAACTCACATGGGAGTGGCATCTATATGTGGACCTCTACAAGTGGACTGCTCTAAGGGCTGTTGCACAGGGATGTGATTCATCTTTTCTTTTTTTTTTTTTTCCAGCCCTCCAGTGTTTCAGATTTTTTTTTTGGGAAACACGTTTTTTTTACAAGTTTCTGTTCCTGTGTTCAGATCTCACATGATGGTATGGTAACAGACACAGCTCCGTTTGTTTCCGACTGTTTTCCATGCCCCGTTTTTTTGGCTTTTTATGTTGTCCTGATTGATCACATCCCTGATTGTATATAAGACTGTAAGAAAATGTAAAAATCGCTGATTAGAAGAGAGGCGGTCGGATTCTGACTGTCTTTTGTTTTTATTTTAAGCAGTTTTAAATAGTTTTGTACATTGTTTTTTTAAATTGTCTGCTCAGTCCCCCAGTTGAAGCAATATGCGTTTGGGTCCGTTAGCCTCACATTCCTTATAACAGTATTTCGTAAGATTTTATTTTAATGATTCAGGATCAGGAGGCTCTTTATCCCAACACTAATCAGTCTGCCTTATAAGAATTTTGTCCTCTTAGATTTGTAATGTAAATCAGTTGGATCTGGGTTCAACAAGTCCTAATTTCATTGATGCTGGAAGTGGATTTCCCTTTAAAATTCAAAAACTGATATGAGACATAGTAAAGTCCTGGCTGTTAAGCTGTAATTGAAGTTGGATGGTTAAATTAAATTGATCTTGTTGTTAGTTAAAGGACCAGTGTGTTGTATTTAGTGGCATCTAGCTGAACGGACTTGACAGAAATGGAATATAATATTAATCACCTGAAAATAAAAATAAGTGTTTTCGTTACCTTAGAATGAGCCCTTTATATCTACATTGGGAGCACTTGGAAACATAGTTATTATGAATATTTGTATTCCATTTCTGTAAAGTCTGATCTACTAGATGCCATTAAATCTACACACTGGACCTTTAAAGTTCTCAGCAAGTTGTTGGTTCGTTCATCAAGGTTTGTATCCTGTTATGGTTGCTGACACTTAATTCCTTCGTACTCTAATCTTTGGCATAGATGGAGTCAGTTTTAAGTTTAAACAAGGATTTTCTGTAGACACGGTTTAGATGCTGTAATTTCAAAATCGAGCATTTTAATGGTTAAACTTCTGTATTTAAAATTGAATCCAACCTTGATGAAAGTGATGATGCTCAGCAAGGATGAGGATCAGAAATTTAAACAATATCAACCAGAACTAAAATATGAAGAAAAGACAACTTGAAGTAGAGCTTCTGCTTTTACCTGAATTAAAATACATGGTTTAATAAATCTTATATTCAGATGTTGCATCTTAAATTTTGTAGCACTAAAAGATGGTATGATGGCAGGTAAACTATGCATCACGTTGCCATGTATGTATTAAAGCTTTCCTGTGTTTTTTTTTTTTTTGGCCATTTGAAACAATATTTAAAAGTTTTGTTTTACAGATTTATTTTGTAGCAATGCTCACAAACACACGGACAAAGAAACATTTAAATGTGTTTAAATCGTGGGCACTTGTATGTGTGCTTGTGTGTCACACATTTCTACTTAGCACATCCTTGAAAACTTCAGCAGTTACGAATTCTAAAATTTGGCTGGAAAATGCATTTGGTTTTTATGTTTTTGAAGGCAGCTTCATCATCTGTGTATCTGCCACCTGGCGTCTATTTGGTGGCAGAAGAAATGAGGGATTAATGCTGCATTTTCTCTGTGATTCTGAGTTCAGCAGAGACCTGAAGACCAGAAAGTCCTGTCACGTCCAAATGCAATTCTGCTTCTTCTTAAATTGTAAATGTGCTGCATTGTGCATTAATAAATGTGTACATACTGGCTCTCTGGTTCAAGCTGTTTCTTACATTTTTCCCTGTGAACTCAGATATTTCCACTCGCCAACCAAGATTATAGAAAATATGACAAACACCAGATTCAGACTCTGCAGAATCCTGTAAAAAATGGAAATCTCCAAATAATGAACGCACAGCAGAATTAGGATGATACCCACTAATTATAAAAATTCAAAAGAGAGCATTTAAATTTTATAGTCACCTAAAAGAAAGTGACCCTGAAACACTCCATAACAAGGCCCTGTTCTGGTTCCCCAGAGAAGACAGACTGTACACCCGCTGCACACAGCAGGAAGTGGAAACCCAGCTGCACTTTTTAACCACCTGCCAGCTGTACCAAGACATCAGAGACATAAACTACCTACAGATAACAACCCAAAAACACTTTGAAAACATTTTCTATAAAAAAACCCTCCTGCGGTATATATAAAATACAAACATGCAAACACAGCAGCGTCATTTGTGAGCCGTTGAGACCAGAAAAGACCATCCAATGGAAAACAACCACCTGTGTACTCCTGGACTGACCATTTACACTGTGCTGATCTGCGTACATGGACATATATATTTATTTATTTAACAGCAAAATCACAATTCTTGTTTGTAAACATATGCTAATTTCAACTATTCTTATTTATATATTTGACTACAATGTTGCAATGTCACACATTCTGTTTACACATTTCCTTATTCTGGTAGATCTTTACTGATATTATGCACATTTTTTGTTTTTATTTCACACTTGCTTTGCCAATGTAAACATATGTTTCCCAAACCAATACAGCCCCTTTGAATTCAATTGATACTTGTTGTCCTAAAAAGTGACAAGACAACATGCAATCATCTGGTGGATATGTAAATTTTGTAACTAAGTGAACAAAAGTGAAAGTCATACCGCTATGTAAACTGGACCCATATTGTATACTGGAAGTTTTATTGAACTTGTATAGAAATCACAGTCACAGTAAAGAGCTTTTTCATCTTAAAGTAGTTTAGACTCACTTCTGTAAGGCTTCAACTCCATGTCATTACAAATTCAAACCAGATACAATCAGATTTTAGCCATAAACACAGCCTTCATGTAAACTTCATATTTGGCTTTTTGTTTAGTTTATGTAGGTGTAATTTTATTTTTAACATACCACACAGCTCATCTTTCTGTGATGTATGAAACATTGAATTTAACTTATACCACTTAGGGAGGATGACATAAATCTCAGCGGAAGATGGCTTTAAATATCTGACTTGATGTCTGTGATCACTGTCTGCAAATCTTTACTGTGCTGTATGTCATTGGTTCCCAACCTTTTTTCTTAAGGAACCTCTGTTTTTTTGATACGATTGACCATGATATCCTAATCAATCGTTTTGAAAAGTTGTTTTTTCTGACTTTGTGTTAAACTGGTTCCAAACATACATCAAAGGGAGAAAGTTTTATGTCAGTCTTGGAGATCTCGTGTCTGAAGAACAAGATAATTGCTTTGGTCGATTATTATTCTCATTATCAGTTATGCGGATGACACACAACTGTACATCTCCGCTGAACCAAATGATGCTGCAGATATGAACTCCATTACTACATTTCTTCTGGCAATAAATAAATGGATGAGCAATTATATTATTTACCACTGAAGACCACCCTCTCTTCAGCTTGCAGGGTTTCATCCTTTAATTTCGCCAATTTCTTGCTGAAAATGACACTCAACCCCTGACACTTAATCATTTTTGCATGAGCTCATTGGTTGTTTTAACTACATACTTTTGTAATGCAGGACAAGGATACGTAGCTGCTTTCTACACCAGCTTAGCAGAGAGTGAAGGCTCTGTGAATACGGCTCCTGTTCACGTCTACACTTTAGATTATCTTTTTATTCCTTTTTCTAAATAAATACAGATAAACTTCTAAAATAATGCTTAAATTCAGTTGTTTTTGGCATAGAAATGAATTAAATGCTGAGACACAGAGTACAAACTTTTGACTTGTACTGTTTATGAAAAAATATTAAAAAAATCTTACACCTCGAAAAAATTAAGAAGGCCTCACAACGCAACAGTGGAGCTTTGGGTACATATTCTGTCTGTGACAGAAAATCAGATGAATCCTTATTTAGATAGAACTGATTAAAATTAAACAATGTGATGATAAGGCACAAGGTTATTATGTTCTTAGTTTTACTGACCATTAACTCCAATAGACGTCTTGTATGAACAGTATGCAGGGCTGGGAATGGAAATAGCCCAGTAAACACATTGTTCTCACCAGTCAGAATTTAAAAGAGGAGAAAAGATGTTTACTGTTAGTGGCAGGAAAACCACAACACTGATGTTTACAACCGATCTGTGTATCATTGGTTACATAGAAGAACAGCAGAACATGTCGAGTCCACTTGTTGAGAAGTGAAATCTCTTCAAGTGTGATCGTCACACACACGTCATTTCACAAACTGTTTGAACAAAGACTCTGTTGACCACCATAACAGAGATATTATGGCTGTTTAATCTGTGTTTGTTGATCTGAACTGAAGTCCTGCTTCCAAATGAACTCAGGGCAGTACTGGTCGTCATGGTTACAGCTGAAGGAGCAGGTGTAGACAGCCAGAGTCCCCCAGTCAATACTGGCTCCTGTGGAGTCCACACATAGACTGTTCAATAGCTGGGGCATCACCTAGACACACACACACACACACACACACACACACACACACACACACACACAGTTATTACATGTGTTGGGTTCCAGCAGAAGCACAAACTACTCTACAACTGGACTGTTTCCTGTGTGGAGAGAGAGAAACATTTATATATGATCCAACACTCTCGGTCATTCAAAGAAGAAACTTTATCAAGAGGGCAAGTTTACATCTATTCACTGAGACTTTAGGGGCTTGTTGATACTTGTTGACGCACTACTATGATTTATTTTTATATATGTCATTACACTGTATTATCACATAAAAGATTAATGATCTGAGACATTTTCTTCTGCTTGAGGCTGCAAGCTCTGATGTTTTCTGATCACTCTTTCTTCAATGAACTGTAAATAATCCTCTTGTCTTGTCCTTCCATACAAGACCAACAGTGCTCCTCATTAATTATCCAGGACCAATAACTGGATTCACATGTGAAACACAGGCAAGGTGACACTGATGGAGAAGGTTCCTTCTTCCTCAAGACCTAAATCTTGAAGATTTCTGAGCATTTCCACTGCAGAAAGAGTGGCTCTTGTTCCAGTAAGCTGTCACCATTGCTAACACCATGGTGGTTGTAAAGCCATGTGATTATTACTGAGGAATGCTCACATATACTTATGTTACCAGTCAGCTTTTAAACTGAAGGGAAATGTGGGCTGATTTGTAAAATGTGCTGGTTCTCCTTCATCATCAGTGTCAAAAAGACTAAAGAGACAGGATTAAACAAAGGTTTTGGTGCAAATTTTAAACAGCATGTTAACCTTAATTTACAGATTGTTGAACATAGTGAAACAATTCTGTCCATGAAGAACATAAATTAACCAGCACGCACACAACGTCATATACTTGGCACACAACAGCGCAACTGCACTGAGAACGAAAGTCAAACAGTGAGAAGGTGAACAAGAAGAGGGGAAGTTGGGAAGGAGAAGAAAAGGCAAAAAAAAAAAAGTGCAGATCATTGAGCGTCAAAACAACAAACCTGAAACTCAAAAGTCCTCTTGGCGCCACAGGTGCATGCTGGGATGTCCTGATCTGAAGGGATGTGCTGGGAGGAGACCCACAAGGGAGAGCCCCCCCGACTGTAACGCACCACCTAAACATGACGCAGCAATGTGAGATGGACACAGAGAAAAAAAAACATCTGTGTGGGTTTTTTCTAACTTTACATCACCATTGTGAGAAAAGACTTTGAGATCTCGATTACGTCCATTCAAGTCGTTTATATGTTTTTTTTTTACCTGATGTGGCTCTGGAGCGATCTTCTTTTTAAACCGCTGGACGACTTTGTTGTCTTCAGTCTCATGCATAGCCATCTCCTCCAGATCTGTCTCTGCCAAGGCTTTAAAAATGGAAGAGAAATATTATTTTTCATACTGATGAACCTGCAAGTTTTGTAGTTGTCAAAATAGCACTAAAAAACATATTTTTCTGCTTCATACAGTCAAAAACTTTATATGGCCAGTGTGTCAAACATAAAGTAAAGCTTACTTTCTGCTAAGGAGGGACAATCTTCACTCCTCTGAGCAACAGCCGTCTCCTCTTCTCCTTCAGCCTCCTCCTCCTCTTCCTCTTCCTCAGGCTCAGTGACCAGCTCAGACTCAGTGAAGATGTAGGGAGAAACTGTGACAACAGATGCTTCTATACATAGACAGAGACAGACAAAACTAACATTTCAGTGGAAATAAGGATTATTTAAGAAAGAAAAGACAAACTCTCAAATTACCACCAGTTGAACTGTTACTAAAGCAACACACACACACTCACCTGGGCTACAACACTCCTTCTTGTGTGTGTGTTTCCAGTGGAGGGTCTGGTGGTGTTTTCCACAGTAGGATACAGCATGACAGCGGGAGCAGGCTTTGTTGCCGGGGCAACCACAAACCCAGCACAGTTTAACTCCAGAGACGGGCAGCACACTCTGGTCTTGATCGAGATCACTGGGGGGTTCATCCTCTGAAGAGAAAAAAAAAACATTAAAAGAAAAGACAGTAAGTCTAAATCTCTAAGTTTGCTATAACTGGTGTTTTGTGACCCACAGTCAAAATAATGAAAATTCATTCTAAAATACCAATAACATGCAACCAACAGGTTTTGGTAGTTTATCAGGTGTATCAGAGTTTTGTAGATATAGCACTGACTGTACTTCTTAATAAAATGGTTCAGTGATGTATTCTTCTTGATCCTCACAAATGTATTAACCAACACTTTGAGTTTGGCCAGCAAACAGTGGAACCAGAAATACATCAAAACCAAAGCCAAACTACTGTTAAATTAAGTAAAAACAGACAAATAAGATTATATAAATCACAAAATTTCCCTTCCAAATAAAACAAACAATCCAGTTTCAACAGTTCAACAATTATTTGGTAAATTTAATCTGTCCTTTCATATTATATCAATGTTTATATATTCAATTAATGGTGATAAATGACACCACTCAGCTCAACTTTATTTATATATCACTTTACATCTAACAGTGACTACTGTGAACTTAACCAGGCTATATCATGTCTGTTCAGACATGACTAACATCTACATCTTGAATAGTTGATAGTATGAGATGATAAAGAATCAGACTCTGAAGTACATCCTGGTAAATGCACAAACCTGGTGGTGGATCGTAGGGGTAGAACTCATTCCTTCTAGGTAGCTGACTTCTGAAAACTGATCAAGAAGACAGAATCTGTTAGAAAACTTGATAAAAAAAAAAGTATTTGGTCTTTAAATAAAAATCAAGCAAATGCTCCAAAAAACAGCTGAGAGCTGACTGAGGATGTTGAGTGAGATGTGAAAATGAGAACATGAGGTACCTTTCATACAGCGGCTGTCGTTGTGTGTGTAGCACTCAGGAGTTTTGCAGCAGAACAGAAACAACGTTCTGTGGAAACTTCTGTCCTGACCAGAAATGGGAGCGTACACCTGCAGCAGAGATGGAGACGGTCACTTCTGTACATCTCTCCTGTATATGTGACATCCACAGCATGATTGTCTCTTCTGGAGGAGAGATCTCTGCTCTGAATATGGTCTGGTCCAAAGGCAGACTGCTTTAGGTAGTGAACTTCACTGTAGAGCCTTAATAAATAAGTCTTGGGTTTGGTTTATGGAAGTTATGTAAAGTGTAACAGTTTTGGCTGTCATAAAAGTGAGTAGAGAAGTATTTTCATTTAGGGTTTATCTCATATTTAAATCCCAACCTCAGATGTTCCTTTGATGTTTAAAGTCAATATCAGACATTGACATCTGTCTTCCTAAACAGGAAGTCAGAGCATTATAATCTTATAAAATTCAGTTAACATCAAAGCCAATGTACATGTAGGGTTTCTGAACTGTTTCTCAATTTGTAGTGAAACCTAAAGTGACATTATTCACTGTCTGTGGAGCAGCTCCATGGTCTGTCTGCAGTTCAATATGATGACTAATTAAATCAGAGCTCCACAGGATCACAAAGAATCATTATTTATGGTGGATGATCCCCTTCTAGTGTGTCCAGAGCCCGCTGTCTCCCTCCCTCCTCCGGGACACTAACCTGCAGCAGAAAGGCCAGAGGCAGGCGGCATATCTCACACTCCAGCCCGGACAGGGAGGGCAGGCCTCGCTGGCAGAGCCACGCCGGCTTCCCCCCGACTTTACTGGGGAACTGCGGCGAGCGAAGCCGCCACGGCTCCGCTTCCTCCAGGAAACCCAGAACTACCTCTGCTGAGGACATGACTGTGTCTCCGGACAAAAGCGACTGTCTGTCAGATAAAATAATAAACAGTAACAGTCCGAAAAACAAAACACATGCAGTTTGGGTACAGTCCGATAATCCTTCCGCGGGGAAACACAAACCAACCGGTGAAGCGTTCCGCACCTCAAGCTCTCACTGTATATGTGTTTTGGTTTACGTGAAAAATAAAAGCCTGTCTTAATAGCTAAGATTTGTTGGGAAACATAGTGCTCATCTCGACTCAAACTTTGAGACTCGTCACATAAAATTTCATTTTGTGAGATAAAGAAAGGTCATTTTTATTCATTTGCCCATCTGTCCACTAGATGTCGCAAACGCACTGGAAGATATCAAATGTCAAAACTTTTACACAAGTAACTTAAAGTACAATTTTGAGTAACGTGTACTTTAAAAAAAAAAAAATAAAAAAAATTCACTATGCTACTTGTTCTCCACTACATTTGTCACTGAAAACATGTGATAGGTTTACAATATAATATAATATAATATAATATAATATAATATAATATAATATAATATAATATAATATAAGCACTTTGTGTCATTACTATTTTTATCTTTTTATTCTAATAATTTGGTATGTCTGCTGATTTGTAGAAAAAGTGAGAGAATTTTTTTTTAGAAAATCAAGATACCAAACAAAAGTGCAGAAGTGTGAATGAAATAAAACCAAAATCAGAGAATAATTATGAAAAATAAGGAAAACGGTCCATGTACAATGTGTTCAACTCATTTGATAACAGGATAAATAAATATACAATGCATTATTGTGTTTTATTGTGTTTAAATGGAAATCCACGCGCTTTTATCGTTTTCGTCCTCAAATCAGCAAAGCTCATTCAATTGTATGTCTCCAGTACCCTACAATGATGGAAATGCATTGGCTTTTTGTCCAGAGTTTTTAGAGTTTGTTTATATAAGGACTCAAGAGGTTTTATGGCTGTTTCTCCAGCCTGACTCCAACATCTGATGCAATAAGACATATGGGAAAGAATCATAGTATGCATAAATATCTTGGCTGCGTTCAAAGAGAGACATTTTCTAATATGTCTAAAATTTGCTAAGTTGTACTTTATGGTTTTAAACGTTTTTTAAATGAGTTTCTTAAAGTTCAAATTTGGATCCAGTGTCATACCAAGATATTTAAAATCAATGTGTCATGTCAATTTTTTCACCTTTGATGAAAATATCAGCATTAGGAGGTTGTACCATAGTCTTAGAGAAAAACATACCCTTTGTCTTGTTTATATTTAGACTCAGACATGATTGATCAAGTCAATGAGTGATCCTTTCCAATGCAATTGTTAGCTTAGCAGCAGCTAACTCAGCTGTTTTTGCATGTGTGCACACAACGGTGTCATCTGCATAAATTTGTAGTTCTGTATCATGACACTGTTGAGGGAGATCATTAATATATAGGCTAAATAATAGGGGACCTAACACTGACCCTTGTGGAATACCCATTGTGCACTTCATATTACTGGACAGTGTGTCACCAACTTTAACACATTGTATTTGATAAATATGAAGACATCCATGCCAGTGCTCTAGATGAGAAGTTAAATTTAGAGAGTTTCGATATTAAAACATCATGATTGACTGTATCAAATGCTTTACGCAGATCTAAAAATACAGCACCAACTACTCCTCCTTTGTCAAGTCTTGATTTAATTTGCTCTATTAAGTGCAAAGTAGCAGTTTCGGTGGAATGATTTGCTCTGAAGCCAATTTGAATACAATGTAGAAAAAAATTGCTTGGACTAAAAAATGTTGTAAGTTGTTTAATTACATTTTAATCAGCATTCTTTGAGAGTACTGGCAGCATACTTATTGGTCTGTAGTTACTGGCTTCAGGGTGGTCTCCAGATTTAATAAAAGGCATGACAATGGCACATTTCCAGTCATCAGGAAAGGAGCTGTGTTAAAAAGACAAGTTAATTAAATGAGCAATAGGGAGAGTTAAAATATCTTTGTGTGATTGACAAACCTGGTGTCATATTGAAAAATATCTCTACTTTTGGAGCTTTTTAAGGAGCTGCTGATTTTGTTTACTCGTAATTCATTAGTCTCTACCACCTTGAAAACCTGGTCTGTAGCATCCATAGGAACAATATCCAGTTTCTTTTTCGTAATTTTTTTTCCTAAATCATATACAGACTCAAGAAAAAAATTATCAAAGACAGAAGAAGAACAGTAGAATGATCTTCAATTAACTTTCCCTGTACTTTGAGTTTAAAATCACCTAAACATTTTGGGTCCCTCCTTCAATGTTCTTCCAGATCAATTTACTGTTGCCTTTTGCCTCATTCAAAATATTGAGATAAAAATAAGATTTTGCTTCTCTTAGCTCTTGGATAATTTTGTTCCTTAAACCTTTATTAATCAGCATGTCAGTGTCTCTTCTAGTTTTAATTGCCTTCCTGCAGCATCTCTAGATTTCATTAGTTTCCACAAATTTTCATTAAACCACAGTAAATTGTTTTTATTTTTAGATTTTATCTGTATCCTCACATTAAATCTTTCACATTTTGTTTGTAAAAGTATCACAGCCATAGTCCAGATCATCAGAGGATGGTACAGCATCCCAGTTCAAGCTGTTAATTTCATTGATAAATTCTTCTTGCTTAGCTCTGGGTATGATTTGAAGTATCATTGTCTTAGTTGCTGTGGTCTTAAATCTACTTTTAGTCAGTTATCTCGCACATAGGGTTAGGTTATGGTCTGATAAGCCAGTGATTAAATTATGATTCTTAGTTATTCTTTCTGGTTTGTTAGTAAATATCAGATCAATTTGTGTACTGGAGCATTTTGCAATCCTAGTTGGGCCTTTTACTAGTTGGTCTAGTTGGAATTTTCTGTGATCATTTTCAGTTTTTTCCTCTTAGTTTTATCCTCCCAGTTCACATTAAAATCACCCAAAAAGAATAATTCACTTTTTCAGGACTTCTGTGAGTTGCTCGTAGAAAGTGTCATCTGCAGAAGGGGGCCTGTAGACACCTCTGATGTTAAAAGACATTTGTTGGGATAACATTATTTTTATCCCAACATATTTTAACGTGTTACCCGCACTATCAACCACAAGTTCATTTGATATTGTCTCTCACATAAAAAAAGCACCCCTCCTCCTCTTCCATCAGGTCTGTCTCTTCTGAAACATTGGTGTCCGGGCACCGTGAACACACTCGCAGGAGATGTTTGTTTCAACCATGTTTCAGTCAAACGGAGAAAGTCCAGATTTGAGTCGGACACAAGATGAGTTAGCTGATTGCTCTTTGCAGTAATGCCTCTGATGTTAAAATGTCCACCGACTAGCCCCCCCGGTTTCAGCTTCGCTTCGGGTCCTAGAAGACTTTTGCATGATTGACAGTTTGGACGGTTTTGAATAACCTCCTCACTGCAGGTTTTCGACACACAGTGGTGTCAGCAGCAGGTTTTTGTGAGAGGGACACTGGACCTATCAAGGTTTCCACAGCCCAGTAGCGAAAGGTTATTCATTGAGACATAATGCCCGGTGTTTTGTCTGTCAGGGGAGAAGCCCGGCTCAGAAAGTTGCTGCTCATTCATGACTGGCACCAGGGGAGTCCAAGACACGGGCACAAATCAGCATCAAAGTTCTTATGATCTGCTGACCATTCCGGAGAGCAGGATCAGCATAAAGAGGAGACCTGCTTTTCTCCGAAATGGAGTGGAAGATGACCGGTCCACTGGATCGGTGATTTGCTCTGGTACCTGGACTCGTCCGTGCCGCAGGACAGAGGAATAGATTGCAAAATATCCCAGTAAGTTATGATGACAGCGTTTCCCTGTTTAGCTGCAGTGGAAGGATCATCTCAAAAGAGGGAATCAAAAGACTGTGATGTTGAACGATATCTAATTGAGATTATTAAATAGCGACCAACCTCTTTAAGAGAGACGTGCATTTACGCACGTGGCACCGCAACGTAACCTATATCTATCTATCGACCTATCTACCTATCAAATACTGGGTACGTCGCGCAAATACCCAGTATTTGCAATCACTGGGTCCAGCGTCCTCCCCTAACCCCCCGACTGGCAAACTGTCTCGAAGCACTGGACAGCCACGAGACTTTACGTCCCTAGGCGCGAGACATATGTCAATCGCTCAGTGCTTCGAGGCAGTTTGCCAGCTGGGAGGTAAGGATCTGCTTTTCCGAATGATTGAAAGCGGTCCTATTTATAGCGATCACCCTCTTTAAGAGAGACGTGCATTTACGCACGTGGCACCGCAACGTAACTTCTATCCATCTATTGACCTATCTATCTACCTATCTATCTATCTACCTATCTACCTATCAAATACTGGGTACGTCGCGCGAATACCCAGTATTTGCTTTCACTGGGCCCAGCGTCCTCCCCTAACCCCCCGACTGGCAAACTGCCTCGAAGCACTGGACAGCCACGAGACTTTACGTCCCTTGGCGCGAGACATATGTCAATCGCTCAGTGCTTCGAGGCAGTTGCCAGCTGGGAGGTAAGGATCGGCTTTTCCGAATGATTGAAACTCGGATGGAAAGTCTTTATGACGTCATTGATGACGTAAAATAACCAGAGCTGTCAACTGAGCGCTGATGACACCATCACTCAGGACTCCTCTGTGATGTCACATAGCCGTGAAAGTTATTGGGGCATAGTTGTAATGACAGCACAGATGACGTCACGGCCAACAAAAAATAAACATCTGAAACTGAATTTCATTGATAAATAGAATATTTCTGACAACAGGTGGAGTTAATACGAACTTGATGAATGCCAATCACAGCAGCTCCTCTCATCAGCAGCAAGCAGTTTAATGAGCCATGAGTTCAGGAGAAAACTGCTCTTTAAAGACAAAAAATATACACTTCTCTAAATATTACTAAACAGCCTGAGCCAGCAAATATTAGTAGACAACAGCCCACATTTATACAGCATCATAAATATGCTCTGGAGGTAAGATTTGAATTGCTGTTGCAGGAGACAGTGAAATTCATATCACCACGTGCAGTGTGCACATTTTTAGTTGACAATTATACAGTTACACTATACAAAATATTAGAGCAGATAATAATTGGTGCAGCATAGTGCAGAAATGACAGAGCCTGTCATAGACCATCAGAAACCTGGATAATGTGAGGCTCACTGGGTGCACCTGAACCTCACTTAGGGTGGGATCATAAAGAAAGTATTATTATAGCCTACATTATAGGTGGGCATGTGAAAGGATGTGACAATCACAGCCAATCACATTCTAGTATCAATAACACTGAAACATAGGGTCCAAAAAGCAAGAAAATTAGTAAACCAATGTAATCAAGCTTAATTTCTATTCCAATTGCTGATTTGAAGACGAAAACGGGAA